>NC_079374.1:15850211-16150211 GCF_021018895.1 Seriola aureovittata
GGTTTCACCTGAGCTCTCATTATCTGTGCCAGCGATGTTGCTGCTTGTTCCCCCACAATCACTATCTGAGTTTTCTTCCTCTGAATCGGACTCCGAGCCCGAGATACTTGACATGTCTCCTGTAAGGTGATAACTGAAAATCAATAAGCTGATACAGTTTTTTGACACTTAAACTCCATGCCAGATGTGTGGGACTCTGGTTTCCTCACCAGCTCCAGTCTTCTTCTCGAACTCCTCCACTGTGACTGGTGGCAATCCTGCAATTTTTTGTCTCAAGTTGAAGCGATGCCAGTCAAGCTTGTAATGCTCCATCTGAAATGTAAAGGAAAGTCATGAGCAGTCTTCGTCACATCAACAGATCTTTGCTAAATGAATAGAGCATTGTCTGATGGTCACCTGTTCCTCACGATTAATAAAGGGGCATCTGCAGGCTGAGCAGACCATCTTGTCTGACACCTCTTTAGCCAGGCTACACTCCCACGGTTTGTCATCCTCTGGGCATTCATCTTTCAACCCTGTGACCGGGTTACAAACAGACGGAAAATGAGAGGTACTGTCTTTATTACAGACATGAGCCTAAAGCTACAGTTCATACATACCGTGTGGGGCAGGTTCAGTGCTAACAGGCAGCTTCAGGACAGGGCTCACTTCTCTCAGCCCAACCAAAGCCTCATCATTATGGGACAAATCAAAGATGGAGCGGGAGCCACCACAGGTCGTCATTTTCACTGTGTTTTCTTTTACCTCATGACCCACTAGGACATGAGAAACAGAGAAACCTACTTTAAGGTTGGTGTTATCCAAAATAATACATTTCGTTCGGATACATCCACAATAATTAACTACACTAGTCTGTTGTTAATTCAAACTGCTCACGACAACATTACATGTCATGAGCTGGCAACAACGTACAGACCAATTTCACACTATTACAAAAGCGAGTGTTATCCTCCACGCTCCTCTGAACGACACGTGTAGTAATGACTAGCAGTGACTGTGTCCTTCATTAAAAGGCTGGACTGTCTTCTCTCTTCTCTAACAGGTCGTTAAGTGTATTACAGACAATATAAGTTACAATTAACTAACTTAAAAATAGCAACTTACCATAAAAATGTGTCAAAGGCTCCGTTAACGTTGTTACCGTCTGCTTCCTCCTGTCGTACTACGGAAGCCCCAAAGTGTCAAAAAATGTCCCAGCGAGGCGTTCACAGACCAAAGGTTGAAAAACCAGCCTTGTACAGCATTGTATTTTAATCAAACGTTTCATTAGTTTTACTGGTTCTTTGTGGGATTACATATAATAACATATAATATATTTGTTATTATACGTCACTAGGGAATACTGCACATTTCACAATAAAGCTTTAGCCTATGGGTTTGATAACTCGGTAGTATGGCGCAACACGTCACAGTATTGACTGGATAATTAATAACTAACACTTAAAAAAAAAAAATTCTATGTATAATAGAGAAACAATGTACGTTTTCTTAGACTTCAATCAGTTGACCCAATAAGCTAAACATAATTTATCTACAATTTCTACAGTTTTCTACAAATGTATATTTATAATTATATTCACAGTGGATGTATATACACAAGTGAAAGCCTGTATGGTTTTATTGCTCAACCTAAAATAGTAAAATTATATTGGGTGTGTCTGGAATGAATGGGGAGTTTTCCTGATACATCACTCACCAAATATTTGGCACCTAAGCTATTGGCTAATAAAGTACAAGTACTTCTGGGACAATATCAAGTCAAAATTTTATTAGGTTCAACAAAGTATAAATATAAAATCAATTACAAATATTGAATTCAACAAAAAATGTAAACAAATGTACCTGTAATTTACAAATCAATCTTTAAATGTTTGATTCACTTGGGTTTGCTTTGATTTTGCTTTGACTTTCTGGTTGGTGGGTGGATCAAAGCCTCTGCTGTTGGCAAAGAAAGACATGGCTTATTACTACCTTTATCAATTACAAGTTTATCAGGTTGCAGACATCCTCCATACTCCTCTTACCAGCCATATTACGAGCCTTGGCCTCCGCCAGACGTTGTTTTGTGTCCAGAATTTCAGCAGTGAGGCTTCTTGCCCTGTTTTTGAAACATTCACTCCTGTCCTCTTCATTCTTTTGGTTTCTGAAACATAATGAATGTTCACTGCAGATTTGGACATTTATTTCGTCTTTCTCTGTGCACACAGCACAGTACAATACCTGTCTTCAGAGTCTTGACCATGCAGTTGTTCAGAAAGACGCCTTTCTTCTTGCAGCATATGACCCAGTTGCTGTAAAACATCAACAACTCTGCTGTTCTTCTTCATCAACTCCATCCTTCGCTCAGCCTCCCTGGTGCTGCAAGTGAGAGCTCAGATCAGATCAACTTTATTGTCATGTGAATGAAAAATTAACAGAAAGTTCACACCATCACAAAAACCAGAAAAAAAAGGGCACAACAGAGCTAAACAACAAAGTGAGAGCAGCTTGTATATGACACCATCTTGCACTTTGAGGATATTTCTTCAATCCTGAAGAGTTCCTGAAAAGAACAGAACTCATTTGACTTTGACCAACAGCACAAATGTCAATACGCATCATATCTCACTGTTACTATGAGCATATTTTTGATTTTGCAGAATTAATTGTTTGGCCAAACTTCACTCGGGTTGATCATGTAAAAAGAATGTGATTTCGGATCCATTTCCTCCAAGGGAAAAAGTCCAATTTGAAAGGCAGCTGTGTCTTTCCATTTGAAATTGCTACCTTGCTTGTAAGCCTGGGGCGGCCCGCAGCGGCCCGGGTTCGAGTCCAGCCTGTGGCCCTTTGATTTAGAAATCACGCATGGTCCGAACCAAGCAGAACCTTTACTACCTATAACCACCAAGTTGTATTTAACTCAAGTTCCGTAAAGTAAGTAACATTGGTACCACTGAGTTTTTTCTTCCTCGACATGCAGCCTCTGCTGTCGGACCTCTTCCAGTTTGAGACTGTTTTCCTGGATAGCACGCTGCAGCTCCTTGACCCGCTCCTGCAACGTAAAGAAAGGATTTACAGCGTTGACACTACTTAATTTAGTTTGCTATGAAAGTGTTTAGACTCGCTCAATTGTTGGTGAGCTATCAGAGCAGTTTCTTTAGTTATTTTCCTTGACGATAATTTGTATCTTTTGTCTGAACTTACTTAGCTGTAGCCACCGACATCAAGCCTGGCAAATTTAGCCAGCTAGCTAGTTACAAGTCGGTTAACGTTAACATCAACCTACCGTAACATCATGTTGTGTTAGAAATGAACGAATGTCAGAAAAACCGGTCATTGTATCTTGTTTTCCTAAAATGCCTTTGTAGAATTTGTCGACCTGTCTCTTTGAGAGTGAAATCTGAATTGGATTGAGTATGACTTCGGTTTCCGTTATTTATAGTGAGCGTTTCCGGTCTGTTTGCCAGAGCCCGGATAGCTCAGTCGGTAGAGCATCAGACTTTTAATCTGAGGGTCCAGGGTTCAAGTCCCTGTTCGGGCGATGATGTTTTCCTCTTTTTCACAACACACTGACAATAAGAATATGATGTTCACTCATGACGTTTTGCGACGTAGCATCTGATATTCGAAGCTTAACGCTGCGTGTCAAATGCTGGTAAGCGTAGCTCCAGCAAAAAACAAAACAGTACTCCTGGTAGCCTACATGTATGATACACCCAAAGCCTAAAATTGCCAGAAATCTGTGCCAAACATTAAAGCATTTAATTTAAAACTGGGCATCGAAGTGAAGCTGTTATTATACACAGTGAGACCTCACATTATCTTACTGTTGAAGTTGTTGTTTATGAAAGAATCTAACTAATTTGGGCATTAAACTCACTCACAAACAAATAACAGTAACCCTGTAATTTACCTGTGATAATCATGGGTATTATCTCAGGACAGCGACTGGGAACACCTATAAAGGTAGGTGTTAGTGCAAGTAAAATGGCAACACTGAAGAAAATTCTGACCAGCAAAGATGGACCGGATTATCCTCTTGTGCATGGTTTCCACCTGTCTCTCAGCCGTACATTCTCAGGTAAATATGCAAAGGATTGGAGTGGGACTGTGATTTTTAACAACTTCAGCAAAAGCTTGCAACAGAACTGTAAACAACTTTGTCTTTTTTTTTTTTTTTTTTTTACAGAAATTTTTTTTCAGCCCAAAATGGGGACCCATTGGCTATAAAGGTAAATGAAATTTTAATTTGATCAAATGTTAATCTAAATGTGACTAGTAAAAGCGCGCAATGAATAATAACCCTTCTTTTTTTAAGAGCATGAAGAGCACGGCGATGGGACAGCAATGGATGAAATCATTAAAGCTAATGAGATCCAAGGTAAGTTGCAAACAATTTACTTGAATTCTTTTGCAGTTTACACATCATACTGTAAATGAGCTCATGTCTAGAATGATTGAATTTCTGTCTCAGCTTCCCGAATCATCGACGGCATTACCAGTCTCAGAGAGGGAGACATTGCTGTTTCTGCCGGAAGGCGCTCCAAAGTCTGCTTTGCACGGAGCTGCCTCTGGTCTAAGTCAGTGGATGGACATGTCTACATTGCATACAGGCTCTCAACTGAATACTGTATGTTTTGTAGTTTTCTAAATGTACATAATTGCAATATGTTATAGTATAATAATTTCTAACATTCACCAACATTGTTTTCAGTGATTGTTTAAATTGTTTCTGTCCTTTCCATTATGTTTAAACCCATGAACAGCTGAGATGGAGACAAAGCTGATAAAGAAAGGGATGGAGAACATAGAGAAAGGTACCTGTGTGCGGTTTGTTCCTCGGACTCACCAGCGTGACTTCATCGACATCCAGCAAAAGTCTGGGTGAGAACCTTTGCCTGGAAAGTTTGATTCCATAATATGTCAGTCTTTTCTCTAAAAATGTTATGTGTTTGGCAAAATGTTTTTTCTGTGTGTAAGAGATGTGAAATTCAGAGTTGAGTAGCAGCTGTTATTATAAATATGAGTTACTCAAGGAAGTGTTCTTCTTTGAGTTTTTCTAATCATATGCTATGTGTCTGGGTGTATGTGTGTTAATTCAGGTGTTGGTCCTACCTTGGTTCGCGTGGTGGAAGACAGACCGTATCTCTCCAGAGCCCTAACTGCCTCCAAGTTGGAGTGATTTCCCATGAATTCATGCATGCCCTGGGCTTTGTGCACGAGCAGTCTCGCTTTGACCGGGACAACTATGTCACCATCATGTGGCCAAACATTTGGAGGGGTAATTTCAAAGGGGCGGGAAGGGGGGTGGCATTGGGCAATGAGATCTTCAAAAATGGTAAATTAAAGAATATTAATAATCAACTGTATCAGTTTTCAAAACAAAGATGCTTTGTATACAACGACAACAATCTGTACGAGTGCTCGGTTATTAAGTTTAAGAACTATTTTTCAATTTCCAACAGATCGTTTGAGAAATTTTGAGAAATTCAAGACTGACCATTTGGACCTTCCATATGATTATGGCTCAATAATGCACTTTGGGATGTAAGTATATAACTTTAATTTAGACCACTGACTAATCTTGCGGTGTAATTCCTATATTGTAATGTAATATATATGTTTAGGTATGCCTACTCTCAGGATGGGGAGCCAACCATCCTTCCTAAGAACAGCAAGAACATAAAGCTGGGCCAAACATCGACTCTCAGCCACATTGACAAGCTGAAAATCAACAAACTCTATAAATGCGGTTGGTAGCAAACATCCTGAGTTAATTTCCTGTAATTATTTCAGGACCAGTAACTGTAATGCAATATAGAGATTGTCAAATGTTTAATTCCTTTCTGTCTCTCTCCACAGGTGACAAGGATGATTACTAACCAAACTGCATTGAGCCGAAACAGTCGTGTACTGGAAGCTAATATAATAAATTGATATTAAATCATTGAAGAAATATCAATAAAGATTGATTAAAGCTTTCTATCAGCATTTCCTCTGTGTGCATGCGATTGTGTGAGTTTAAACAAGACGTGTTGGTTCCATTTAGAAGGCTGAGAAAGTTAAAGTAAAGTGGTGCGTGAGAACAAAAGAAGCAGAGCACTAGCATTCATCAGAGCTTTGTTTGAAGTGGTCATCCGAGCGTCACTACCCTGTACAACATAAGTCATTTCATAAATCAGTCAGAAATTACTTGAATGTGAAGGAAATGTGTTCCTGCTTGCATGCATGCTTGAATATTTTACACTACAGTAAAATAAAGTATTTGAAGAATGAAAACATGGGTCATGTGATCACATTAAACAAGAGGGGAAAAAAGGGGAAATAGTCTGTTTTCACCGGATGAAGAAACCATTTATCTAGATTAATGAAGAACAAGTTTGTGATATGACAGTGCATTTAAGGATCCATAATTAAAATCATACACCCCTGACTCAGATACAGAAATTTTATAGTATTTATATTCAGTAACCATGAGGGCGAGATTTAATCAACTGCTACCACATTAAATTCTTCCCTGAGTCATTGCCCTTCAAATTGGCCCTTTGATAAAAATAGAAACAGCGTTGGGAGAGGGGGAAGGTTTTGTTTTTATATATTTACCTAAATGACAAAATGATTGCTGTCAAGACAGTTATCAACCGAGTTTATCACAAAATCACCTGTTACCAGTTTAGTCAGACACAAATTGCTGGTCTGTTGGACTGGGTGGACAGTTATTCTCCTGATGACAACTGCTGAGTTGTAACAGCAAAACACCTTTAAGTGTTTCATTTCAGAAAGTGCTGAATCTTAACATGTGTTAAGTACAGGGCACAAGTGAAGGTCAGCAATGGGACCACCTTTTACGGCTCAGCAGTGGACTTGAGTAAATTACACAGACCTGGTTGATGAGGGGTCTTAATCATGCTTCATCATAGATCATGTGCCCAATCAGTACAGAGCATAGGAGGAGAAGTGGGTATATAGATTCAGTGGAGGTGAGGAGTTCATTTAGCTCTCGCACTGGACCGCAGACTGAAACTTGTATACCAATCTAAAACACAACAATGTATTCTGCCAGGATCCTTCTGGCTATCTTCCTTGGCCTGTTGACCCAAGCGTACACTCTACCTGTTAAGGTCAGTACCAGGAGAAAATATTTTGGATGAGACCCCCTTTTAGTTTTGTCGTGCTTTGCAGCCAAATTAACATTTAACCTTTGTATTGCAGAATTCTACAGGAGTCCATGAGGGGAAAGTGAGGTTAAAAAGGAAATACTCAGGTGGGATCTTGGAAAAAAGCTACTTTTACATCATGCATGTGAATAATACTGCACGTTAATGATCATAGAAACTGGAGGAAGATCACTAAAACTTTATTTTTTGTTTCATTAGATGAAATTACAGACCGTGATCAAATGAATGTAATGGATCAAATCCTGGAGGTCAATAGCAGTAAGTAAGCTGTGAATTATATACAATTATATTGATTAAACTTTTTCAGTATATCTTGGACTCAACAAAATGTTTTGTTTTTTTCATAAGGGTTGCGAGCCCCTCGAGGACTGACACTCAGAGAGGGAGATATTGCCAGTTCATACGTGCGGAGTGCGATAACCTGCCCTGGCAATGCCTGTCTCTGGCCTAAATCAGTTGATGGATTCGTTTATGTCCCATACATCCTCTCCCCACTATATGGTATGAATCGGCATATTTAAAGAGGTGATACAAAGGCATTTTAAGTTTGAATCTTTCTGAAAATTATGCTTGTTTTTTTTAAATGGCAGACGACATGGACAGAATCACCATAGAGACTGGGATGCAAGACATTTCCTCTGGATCATGCATTAAATTTGTTCCACGCACTCATGAGGACAGTTTCCTTGATATTCAACCGAGATATGGGTGAGTGTGACTGCAACAAATGGTTTTTAGATGTAGTACCTGTTTTGATATTTGCATATAATTCTTGTGTGGTAGTTTTGCATTGTATTGACACGTTATTCTTCTGTGCCCCAAGCTGCTGGTCGTTTCTGGGGCAGACTGGGGGAAGCCAGACCTTGTCACTGCAGTCTCCTGGATGCATGTGGTCAGGAGTGGCCGCCCATGAGTTCATGCACGCTCTTGGCTTTGTACACGAGCAGTCACGCTCAGACCGAGACCACTATGTTACAATTGTATGGAAAAACATCATGCCAGGTTGGAATGAGTTATCACCTTCCAACATTATGTTACTGCCTTCAGAAAGCCTTTTTTTTACTACCCCTTTTTTCACCAAAACAGTTTAATGTCCCTTTATTTTTTGTGTTTTGACAGACCACATTCATAACTTCAGGAAACAGGTAACAAACAATCTCAACAGCCCATATGACTACACCTCTGTCATGCATTATGGAAGGTGAGCTCCTCTTTGAGGCCAGGCAAGATAATTGTATTTTTTCATTTTTTTTCATCTTTTGCTGGGGCATCACTTCAATATATTTTATGTATCTTTGATGTAGATATGCCTTCTCTGAAGATGGTGGACCGACAATAATCCCCAAACCAGATCCTTACATTCCCATTGGCCAGCGAGATGGACCCAGTGCTCTAGATCTTCATAAAATAAATGTCCTATATAACTGTGGTAGGTGAACTTACACATTTACTGGCTTGTTGAAAATATAGTTTCTTCCATTAAAAATGATTGATTGATTTTCTTTTTCTCTATACCCCCTTTATAGGTGCCAATGAGTAACTGGATCCAGAGCATTACGTTCTGTTATTCTGTCATATTCTGTTAAATCTGCTCTTAGGTCATGTCAGATGGGTAATTATAAGTGCTGGTCTTTGGCAGATAATGTGGAAAAATTGATTTTTAGCAAGTTTATTTTCCCATATTAATATTTTGAATTATTATCACAAATTCTAGTCTAATTTAGTAATCGGCCATAAAACTGTCTTAGGCAGAAATTAAGGGACCAGTGAAAGTTGCATTTCTCTAATATAATAAAAATCAGCACTGTGATAGCGTAATGCCAGACTGAAACTGACTAGTTTTTTTCGTGCCTGCTGCTGCCAATTAAATCACTGCATCCAATCTCTGAATGAGATTGTTCCATTTTCTGCTTCCTTCTCAGCATCTGCTCACTTTAAATAAAGAAAATGCAAAACAGTAAGAGTTATGGCCTGTTTTACACACTATTTGATTATGTCTTGGAGACAAGTGAGGTCTTGCATTGTGTTATACAGTATTATACAGTATTACTAATAAATTCTGTCTAATCAGATAGTTTTCTGTTTGGTCCTGTCCATGTAGAATGATTTTCTACACAGGTTTAATTTAAGCAAAAAAAGGAGAAAAGGTTATTTTTCACCTATATTTCTTTCCCTGCATTAAATTTGGTTTTAAACCAGACAAATCAAGTGCATCTCTGTACCACTGCCACCATACAATCCAGCCAGTGGCACATAGAGTAGCTCATGAATGTGCTTACACTGGAGTAAGTCACTCTTTAACCACAGGGTAGCAGTCATTTTCTGCTCCTCACTGCCTGAATAAAACTGTCGTGAAAGTAGTGGATGAATGAAAGGCAGAGACATGGAGTAAATGGGTGAGGAAAAGACAGCAGGACCAGACAGCTCTGTGGTATGGTGACAAAAGGATGCATTTGTACAGTTGACAACGTGTAAAGAATCTTTATCTTACAAAATATGGACTTATTGGCTTCCAGACCATGAAACAATAAAACAGTGACCCAAACAAGGCATACATCTTTTAAGAAATAATTATTTATTATTATTATTATATCATTATTTATTTGCAAAAATGTTGTGTAGAATGTCAGCTAAATTAACTGGTTTCATCTTATCTTGAAGAGTGGCTATGACAAAATTGGTGTCACAGAGACAATTTAAATATGCAGTTATATTTGTAAAGACCACTAATAAATAAAGTCAATAATTGTTTTTTGATGGCTTAATAAGCTATGAATTTTAAAATTATGCAGTGAATGTTTTCATTTAGAGGACAATGTGGTAAAAGGGGTGGTGGGGGCACCACACTTAACATGCAAAAAATATGCAGTAGGTATTATTAAACTGTTGCTTGATTGTAAATCTTATATAAAAAATATAAAACATTTATTTATCTTGAATAATGTCTAGTAGGCTACTTTGCAATCTCAAAACCACTTCCTAACCAAACTCATTTTATTCCACAAAATATAGAGTCTTACTGGAAATACCGACATAAATTTTAAAACTTGATTCAAAACGGGACTAAATATTTCAACAGGTTTTGTAAAGGTCCTATTTCCTTTAGACCTGAGTTATGTTGGTTATGTTGTCTACTCTATTAGGCTACTCACAGACAGTCACTTGAATTGCAAGTTATAACTATAATTGTTTTCATTTTATTTAAAGCGAAAATATGTGGTTTTCTTAACGAGCGTCGTTAAGGAAACTACATTAGACTACATGAAACTACATTATGGAAGAATGTAATTGCTAATTATGCTATTATTATCTGCCTGCAGCACGTGGGAGGAGCTACCGTCTACAGTTGTTGCTGCCGCTATTGCTCACACACAGACACACGCTCCCACACAACTGTGGATTGTAGTTAGCTATTACTTTCATATATTCAGTGTAACTAAAAATGAGCGATAACGACAAAGGTCGGGTACGTATGAGCTTCGTTAAGGTTTTGTCTGTAACATTTTTCTGGTGCTAACTCACGAGTGACTCGGTTGTATGAAACTGAAATGTTCAGTGTTCATGTTGTCTTAGCTAATGTTGGTTAGCTAACGTTAGCTAGCTTGCTGAAGCCTACAGTCCAAATCATTTATGAAAAAAAGTTATTTATGAAACATACATCTGTCATTATAATTTTGTTCAGCTAATAGTTTATTACTCGTACGTGTCCCAAGCATTTGCACAGTAAACATTAGCGTGTGCTAATAATCGTTAGCTAGCCGGCTAACGGTAGCCCATGAGCTGGGCCTATGTGAATGTACGAGAAAAGCAGCACAGAGCCTGCGACGTGAGTGCTAACTTAAGGCAACAACTCAGCCTAACCAGTCTTTAAAAACAAACCCGCGGATCGTCAAAATGAATGTCTGACTGTTCATCGTTAAGATTAATTATTTGCAAGTTTAATTTTAGCTACGTTGTTACATAATGTTTTAAAAGCGATCAGACTTGTTGAACATGTTGAATATAGGTTAACTAATGAAACAGTCTGCAGAAACCGAAGGGGGGATTTCTGTGTAGACATTTATTCGCTAATTAATTTGACAAACTTTAATGTAGTAATTGTAAGATGGTATTAAACTGTATGTAGATACTATACATAGGATCTCGACTGAGTACTGTGCATTTGTGTCTGCCAACATTAATCTTAATATTTCAATATGTTTTTTCTGTCATTGTGGGCGCAGCAACTTGTGCCAATCAAGCCACAATATTGGTGTTAAACATATTAACGATTTAAGACAAAAACAAACGGCCTCAAGATTTCTTCTTATCCATTTGCATTAACTGGCACATTCTGTCATTGCATTGTACCTTGGAAACATAGCCATATCATACTGCAGCTATCAGGTAATCAGAGTTAAAGTTTGATTCTTACCCTAGTGAATTGACCATTATTTCTGTACATTTTATAAAATGTAAAACAATTTTCTGTGGTTTAGAAACCACTTTGCAATAGAATACCCACATGTCCCTTCCAGAATGACATGATTTAGCCTGCATGTACCTGGGGTCATAGGATCAAATTAGGAATGTACAGTATGTAGAAGGGCAAATGACAGTTTGGGTTAGTCCGGGAGGAGTTTATGTAGAGGAGGTTATTTAGACAAACGTTTACCCTTAGACGCTGTTGCCCACATTGACCATGGACATACAGTTTGCACTGGCTTACTTACAGGCATAACCAACTATTTTTCTTTGCACACCAGCCTCCACAGTGTGATCATCTATAATTGGTCTCATGTGGTTGTTTTGCATTATGGGTAAACCTCACATGTTGTTATTTAGTCTATCAATTAGTTATTTAGAGGCAGTTTGCTGAACATGCTTGAGGATAACTGCACCTTATAATCAATCAAATTTCTGTTTCCTATTACAATTGCTTGTAAATTTTCTTGCCACTAACAGGCACTTTTTCAAGAAAAATGGTCTTGATATAGCTACAGCTTATGGGCTGAAGATTTACTCTCAAGATTTCAGGCTGCTCTATCAGCACTAATGATGCAAGTCAATACAATTGAGTTGCAACAACATCTTGAGGTCGTTTGGACTAACTTAAGATGAGATTTATCTCAAAAAGATGAAGGCACTGTTGAGCAGACATTCACATTCAGTGGTTTGAAATACACTATGATTCCTTAAAGGCCATTTGGAAGAAATTGTACCAACAGGATTCATTTGGGCCTGTACATTTAAAGAAGAAACACAATGTTTTTGCAAAAGACAAACAGAAATGAAAGGTGATCATGTAATCATAGTTCATATAAATCTGTATCATCTTGTGAATATATATATAGGACAATATTGTTTGTTCTGTTTTCCTGATGTGCAGATGACCTACCAAAGTGTCAAGACACAACCAGAATGGAAAAATGAGATGAACATATGTTCACATGCTTACCTTTCAGTTTTGGCAGCAGTTTACAATAATCATACCTTACTTTCCTGATATTTACATCTACAACCCTTTGAAAGCTCATAACTGAAGGTGGCTGCTAGGATATAACAGTGAATGTAGAACCACTGAAAGTGAAATACTTATAAAACTAACACTGAACATTTATATTATGTGGCCTGAAATATTCCCATGCATGTCATAAGATCGTAATAACACATTAAAAGTTGAATGAGGGTGCAGTTTTAATTGTAGTCATATATTCTTCATCCTTTTCTTTTCCATTAAGGTTAAGGTTGGACCAAGAAAATGCGGAAGAAGTCTCATGTCCACTTTATTTTCAATAATATGAAGCTCAGATGTGTGAAGCTGAATTATTCAATGCATGCTAAAACATGAGGAGGGAAGAAGTATGGGCAGTGTGTCAGATGGGGGAAGTAAGAAGAAGTAAGACAATTGAAGAAAGAAGAATAATGTGAAGTAATGAAGTTACAGAAATGAAGTTCAGGAAGTAATCTGGATAAGGTCACTGCGCTAAGTAATTTTCTGGTCTGTTTGTCAAATGCGTGCATGTTCTTTTTTATTGAATTCAACACACATTGGTTTAAAATCATTACAATTTTTACACAACTGACTAATTTCTGTTTTTTCATCATGTTGACAATTTAAGTATACTGATTAATGTAGTCATATTGATGTCACACTATCCATGGCTAAACAAAATAGCATTAACCTACATTCCTAATTCACAATCCTAAATTCTGTTCTTTTCTGTACTCTTCACAGGATTGTGTTTATACTTAAGTAAATAGAAATATTGAGTCAAATTTCTCAGTTTGTCTTCTCATTGGTACTGACAAGGCATATGTGTGTGTGTGTGTGTGTGTGTGGTCCGTTCAGGAGTCTCGCTCTGCGTCCAGGAGCGTGAGTCCACGGGGCTCAGGAAAGTCGGCAAGCCGCTCCCCGGCTCTCTCACCGGCCCGTTCAAAAGAAGGCTCCCGCCACTCCCGTTCAAAATCTCGGTCCCAATCCAGGTCAAGGTCTGGGTGAGTAAATATGTTTTTCAGAATTACAGCGGCATAAAAGTCTTCCCTACCAATTGTCAGACAGGATATGAAGATGTCAGTCTGTCTATTCATCCCTAAGAATTGGATGTGAATAGCCATAGGACCAATGTGAATGTCGAAGTATTGTCTCTGTCTGTACAGGTCCCATTCTCGCCGTGGTTCACGCAGACACTACAGTCGATCTCGTTCCCGCTCAAGGTCCTATCATCGCCGATCCCATAGCAGGTCCTACAGTGGCGAGCATCGGCGCAGGAGCCATAGCCGCTCACCCATGTCCAATCGCCGCAGGCACATCGGCAACCGTGTAAGTGATCAATGGCTGAATCAGCATCGCCTGTGTTCTCGTTGCATGATATCTGAAAATGTCCATTGTAGTTCCCAAACACTGATATGTACTTCAGCATATTATATCTGCCTGACATGTAAAAACTTGATTGTCCTGAGTATTGATGGACTCTTTCAATGGATGATTGTATGATGTATCCAAATCTTAATGTCTATGAATTGCAGGCAAATCCAGACCCAAACTGCTGCCTGGGAGTGTTTGGCTTGAGCTTGTACACCACAGAGAGAGATCTGAGGGAGGTCTTCTCTAAATATGGCCCCCTTGCTGATGTCAGCATCGTGTATGACCAGCAGTCGAGGCGCTCCAGGGGCTTTGCCTTTGTTTACTTCGAAAACACAAATGATGCTAAAGAGGTATAAGAATATGAGTTAACAAAGACCTCTGCCAAACACATTCCTGAAATATTTTATGGGTCTTAAGTGGTAGTTTATTTTTGTTTGCTACCAGGCAAAGGAACGAGCCAATGGCATGGAGCTGGATGGTCGTAGGATCAGGGTAGACTTCTCCATCACAAAAAGACCTCACACCCCAACCCCTGGAATCTACATGGGCCGACCCACATAGTAAGACATCTGGACCATGGAAACTGTTTCATTCATGGTACCACATTTCATGTGGTGTTTCATTTTAGTTCCTCCAGTTAACAGATATGCTCTGATGTGGTGTACTGTTTTTGTAGATCTATTTTAGATGTAATCCATCAAAGAGAAAGATCAGTGCTTATAATTCTTTAAGTAAATTTTGCGAGTGGTCATGAGTGGAGAGAAAATCACTGTTTCCTGTTGGAGGTTAAAAAAAAAAAAATTGTAATTTATTTGTAAGGCAATTTTTAAACAAATACTGAAGTTTTTACAAAGTTAGGGACATGAACAATAAAATCGTCCAGTTGTCCCAGAAAAGGAGGTTAACTTCAGTTCTGTAGCACACAAATGCACTAAAATCCCGAGCATTATTAACACTAAAGTGACAAACTGCATAATATTTGGTAGCTGAGTGAGTTTGGGCTCTCCATCAGTGGTGAATTCTCTGGGTACTTCAGTGTAATTAGAGGTATTAATTAGACTTTTAGCTGAAAAAGATATTGGTTGTGTAATTGTAGAAGTGTGTCATCTGTTGTAGGCAATCAGTTCCTCAGGAATTGTATGTTTGCTATTATAAACAGAAATAAACACAAACCAGAGCGCTTACAACTTCCAGATGTATTGTTAGTTGTTGAATGTCTATTTGTACAAAATTATTACCGGGTAGAATGTAAGGCTTGTTGTTGCTTCCTGTTAAAAGAGTTGTCTTCAGACCTCCAAGTTCTGTTTTCATGAAAACTGAAAAATTATAAATTATTTCATGAATATACTTTTTAAGTACTGATTAAATTGTATTTCTTTTTCCCAAATAAAAGCAAACATTTAATCATAGATTTTTTTTATACTTTAAACTCAAGTTTGCCACGTTGAGTATCATGTCCTTCTACAGTTAGAGTAATGGAGCCATTTATATTCACATGCTGAGTAAGAGTGTTAATAACAGACTTATGAGATAAAGACCAACTTACAAGTGAAGTCTCCCTCCTTTTCTAACCTCAGTAACATATAACAAAAATGAGAAATGTCTTATTTCAGTTGGAAATGGAAAAATTAAATAAGGCGTGAAAGTAATTATTTTCTTCATCCGTGTAGTGGTGGAGGTGGTCCCAGTGGTCCTCGACGTCATTCACGTGACTACGACCGTGGGTATGATCGCGGATATGACCGAGGCGGCTATGATCGCTATGATGACAGGGACTACTACAGATCATACAGGTGACAGTCTCAATGCATCAAGTATTCCAGCATATTATGATTGTGGAAATTGATTCTCAACTCATGGTGTTTTGGCTTCAGTGTATTTTTAAATACATTCAGAAGTTGACAAAGATGTTAATTTGGTTTTGTTTCAGAAGGCGATCCCCATCACCATACTACAGAGGAGCCTACAGGTCTCGGTCCAGATCACGGTCTTATTCTCCCCGTAAGTCTTTTTCACAAATTCTCAACTGTTTTATGGATTATGATTGAGGTTGCAGTGTGTTGGAATTTTTTCTGATGTCTGTTTTGTTTCACAGGTCGCTATTGAACGTTGCTGTCAAGCAAAAACCCCTCCTCTACCCAAGCACAGACAGGAAATGTTTGAGTGGTATGATTGATTTCAGAACAGATGTTCTTTCTTATGGTGACCTTCACACCTCTGTTTACTGATGTACATGACCAGTAAATGTAAACTGACTCAAGCCGTTCCGCACATGTTTTTAATTTTGAATGTATAGGCGACGCCTGCCGTAAATGTTATATTAATGTTTTGATTTTTTGGATACAAATTGAGTGAAAATTCACCTTTTGAACAGATTAAAAGCGGGATGCATTTTTTCACTTTGACTTGTGCCCCTCCTTACTACACTTCTACATTGCCTTAAAGCATTTCCTGTTGCAGGGCTGTTATAATAAAGACAAGGATATATTAAGGCCTTCATCTTACCACATTGGTATGTGCCAATTTCTGCAGAATTTTACTTCGGCCTTAACAATAGCAACTGCAGTGCATGTGGGTGCCATGTTTTTTGTGTTATTCAACACACACAATTTAAAAGTTTTTTTTGGGGAGCCACTATTAAATTGTCAAATCAACAAATTAATAATAATGGGCACAACATGAGCACACGTCTCAAGCTGCAAGTGCTTTCTTCCTAGATACTGTTAACACAGACAAAATGTATCCAAGTTACCAGTTAAGCTTGTGTAAATTTGTACTTATGAATATTTACAAAATATATCCAAAGTGACAATTTGATAACGTCATATAATTGTATCTTCTTGGGTCAAAACACAGGTGTTCTAACATTCATCCATCCATTGGGACAAAGGCAGGACACACTAGACAAGATGAGTTTTCTTGAGATGTCAAAACAAATTTAATCACCTTGCATAACAATATAAAGTATTTCAAGAAAGAATAACTAGAAATAGCCCATTACTTGAGGCAGACTAGTTTTAACATGATTTATCCAACTGATATAACAAAAATGGTGAGGCAGCAGTGGGATGGATTTGGCTAAGTGCTTTGGTAAAATGTCATCTTGTCTAATAACCCCTAGGGAAAATATTAGAGATACATATTCCCTGAGCCTTGTTCCAGACCTCTGAATCACTGCCCACATCTGACTTTTTTTTTTTTTAGCAATTCAAATAATAATGATGTGAAACGAAATGGCAGTAGAGTCTGATTGTCAAGCTAATATTCCTTGACTAGAAGCTATAAATCTGTGATTTAAATGCCACTGCTCATCAGGCTCAATTTAAACTGAACAAAAAAAAAACCAAAAAGCATAAATGTACATAAGGAAAGTGTTCTCAGACTTTTGGACCCCACTGTATATATTGAGTGATGACTTGTTGGTACTATTTTTAGTCTTCTAACAAACTTATGAGGTTAACCCATCCATGAGTAAATGCAGCTGAACAAATCAAGTTGATTTCACCAAGTCCAATGTTTAGTGTTTCACTGCTCTCTCCCCATGTGGTTTAGCAAGATCTATCGAGCAGCATCTGGCTGTGGGGAACTGAAGTCCAACATCTACCCCTACTGGGCACAGAGGAGTCCAAACTTGTTCCATCATCCATGACGTACAGTACAGTACAGTATATGACAAAGTGTATGACTTAGTTTATTGTAGTTTTCCATTTTACGTTGTAGTAGGGGAAAAAACTCAGATCCTGAAGTTAAAAGATGAGCAGTAAAAAGAGGTTGCTTCTTTACTTAAAGGGTTGGTTCACCCAAATTATGAAAAAAAAAACATCTTTTTTTCCCCACTTATCTCTAGTGGGATCGAGCCATGCAGATAATTTTTGTTTTATTTGTCCATGCTTTGCAATATCCGTTCTGAGATTCCTCCCTTCACCCCAATACAAAGGAGGTGAATGGATTTCATTTGCAGTGCTCACAGCTTGGAAAAATCGTGACGTTTTTTTGTTTTGTTTAACCATTTAATTTAAAGCATTATAGTATTAATAGTAAAACATGTTTGTTTCCTATTGGAATGGTGTTATCACAGAAATATATAGGTTTCTATCAACTATTCTGTATTTAGCCTATTGCATTAAATACATTTTTACGGCATGTTTTGCCTGAAAAAACAAAAATGTTCTGAAGTCAATAAAATGGTAGATTTCCCTCAGATTTTCTAGAGGTAGTAAAATAAATTTAACACAAACGGAAACTATCATCTAAACCGCAAGTTCTTCAAGTCTACTTGAGTAAATGGTTAATTTACACTTCACTTTATTGGACAACATAACAAAAGAATGAACCTTTGAGAGTGTAGGCATGAATAGGAATGTGTAAACTTTATGCCACAGGGGATACAACAGTATCCCCCGTGTACAACAGTTAATCCTAGTTTGTCTTAATGCTCTTGATTGAATGGTTCTTTTACCTGACCCCCACCACCCCTTTTAACCGTTTTCAACAGCTGTCTCCACCTTGGAAACTCCATCAGCCTATTTATTTCCCTCTTCCACCACAAGTCCACATGTTCGTATGTGTGTGTGTTGTTTGTTCTGGTCAGCAGTTCTCTCTGCGTTACGCAAATGTCACATCCCTCCCAGTCCCAGTGCATTTTCCTTTCTGAGTGGAAATCATTTTTGGGTGGCTGCATGATTTGACAGCATACTGACCTAAATGGGGACAACATGTAACAGGAAAGCATGTAAAATATTTCATTTAAATTCTATTTAAACAGAAATGCACAAATAGGTTCAAGTTTAAAGCAGAAATTGAATGTATAATGAAATTAGATATATAGTGTAAAATGAGTATGGTAATCATTTAGTGCAGTAAATGAGTTTTAAAATGAATGGGTAATTCATTTGACCTCAGATTTGAATGAGTCTCATCCGGCAGTAGCAGAAAATCCTGCAACAACTGTGTTAGCATGTCATCAGGAAAGTAACTAAAGAGCTGTTTTGTAAATAGAACGCAGCTTTGACATTCCTCTGTTCACACACTGACGTAAACAAGGAGAGGAATGGTCACTCCTGCTGCTGGCACTCTCTCCACTACAGTAGGGTGGCAGTAATGTTCCAAGGCACAGGCCAGTCACATGTAGAAACACTCAAGTGCTGCAGGCAAAAGCTCCTCCCCTTGGTAACTAGTGTAGGTACAAGACTACACATCCATGCATGAGCACTGCAGCCTGTCCCTCTTCGTCATGCAGCCGCAGCCTTTCCCTTACATTTCAGCTTTTGTTTTGAAATCCACTTTACACACCTAGGCTACGTTGCTTCACTTCCCTCCTTAAACACACCCACATGCACACACCTACACTAACAAAAAAAAAAAAAGAAAAGAAAAGAAAAGAAGAAAAAAAAAAAAGACAGATGTAATACCATGTCTGTAGCCTGGAGTATGAGCTCAGACTGGCTGAGTGACACTGCATAGAGGGCACCTCCTCCCTGCTCAGGGCCAGGAATCCCCTCTCTTCTCCTTATCAGCCTCTAAAAATAAATGTTTGCTCAGTTTTACATTTTAGAGCTGGATCTATTAGCACTATCCACAGGTTGAAATGCAAACTGAGTGTGTCATCAAGTTAAATAATATTGTATATAGTGAATGGGACATATGTTATAGGCGTATATGCTGCAGGTGTGTGCCCTTAAACAGTGGCCCCTGGTCAGGGTGTAGGGGGCCACCAGCAAAAATGTACGACATGTGCAGACACTATGGTTTCTGTACAAGGACAGAATTTACAAGAATGGGTGTTTTGAGGTTTCACTTTCTGTATCGGTTAAACTTTTTTTTTTTCCTCCTTACTACTCTATAATTGTTGCCAAATACTGAATATTGTCTCAGATGTTATATATTCTATCTCAAACAGGCGTCCATAGCGAGTTTTGGAGCCCCCTGCATTCACGTCTCCATATTTCTGTGTTGCCCATAAATAAGTAAAAGGCAAAGTGTGGGGATCAGTGACACTGTTTGGGTCGACAAGTCCAGTGACAGCGACTTGATTTTCCACACAGTAGCCCTTTTTCACTCCCCCAGCCTGGAGGGACCCACGGCACGGCCCTTATTATGATTTGATGAAATAACCCCTCAGCCTCCTTTAAGCCCATCCCTTTGCTGAATGTACCCAGTGATCATCATGCCACTTCCATACCCTAATGCACTTTCTACGCTGGGAAAGCAGGAGTGATCCCTCATGCACCTCCAAACATTTTTTTTTCTTGTGATTTTAAGGGAGATTTTATTTAGAGGCGGTGCTTGTTGGCTCCAGAGTAGCGTCGTAACGACACTTTTTTTCCCCAGTCCTTGTTAAAAGAGTTTGACCAGGACCAGAGTTGGTGCTGGGGGGTCGCCTATAGCGTAGTAATTTCCTGGGGGGTAATTGCTGCATTTTTAAAAGAAAAAAAATCCCAGCATATTTTTCTATTTTATTTTTTATTTTATCTTTATTTTTTATTTTTCTACTTCTCTGAATATCGCCACTCTCTCACTCTAAGATCTGATACCCCTTCGAGATTTTTCCTTTCAGATCATGAACAAACTATATGTTGGGAATTTAAGTCCTTCGGTCACTGTCGAGGACTTGAAGCAGCTCTTTGGGGAGAGGAAGCTGCCAGTGGCCGACCAGGTCCTACTGAAATCCGGCTATGCTTTTGTGGACTTCCCCGATCAGAACTCGGCCATAAAGGCTATAGAGACTCTTTCTGGTAAGTGTGGATTTGATAAGTGATGCTGCTGGTGACAGGGAAAAATCCACAGCGAGTCGAACTGCAAGATCAGATTAAAAAGCACAATAGGTCAGCTTGTCCGAAATGTGAAAATATTAATCATTGCTTGTGTTATTTTCTTTGCTCGGGACAGTGTGTTTTTTGCGATCACATCCGTGTGCCATCAGAGTTTAGATGAACGCTCAGTCATGCACGCTCCAGCAAAAATTGGATAAATTATCGATCGCAGGACACAGTCAGGGCTTTGGTGCCCGTTTGCCTAAAGAAAACACGAGCCGTCGTAACGCAATTAACGCGCACAATAACCTATATTTTGGAGATTCCGATAGTGCGGGGCGCTACTTTGCAATCACCCGCTGGAATGTATTGGATGGTCTGATGGTTCGGGTAGGCATAATTATTTTTCACTTATTTTTTATCTTGATTTTATTAAAGAGAGCACGGCGAAGCGACAGCGGAAAACTTGTCAGATCCATGTTCCTCTGATGTCTGGGTATGTTTTTACGAGGTGTCTTGGAGGTGGGTCATGGGGGTCCGGAGGAAAGAGCTAATAAACAGGTAGCTGAGTGGGGGACGAGGTGAGACGCTAATTCCGTGCTGCGCCAGGCCACTCATAATAGTAACGAAAACCCGTGTTCAGGCTTCGCCGAGGAGCGCTTCGTTCTTCAACCCCCCGGCTGGGTCAACACGGGGAATTAAGAAAACACCTACCTACAACAGAAAGAGTACAAGACATTCTCCTTTCAAACCATCTCCTCTTTGATGTTGCATTCTTTACTGAGAGCAGGAAAAAAAAATACCCCTCATTGCACTGTGAGGGTTGTGGGAGTGGAAAGCATGGCTGCCCATTTCCCCCATACTATATAAGCTTATCATGCTTCATTTTGGCGCCGATTTCCTCCATTGTGAGCCACTAAATGTCACATTGTGCTTGTTTTAATGTAAACATATACAGTTTATCCGCCGCCGTGCGCACGACGCGCCCGCGTACATTACTTTTCTTTTAGGGGTTGGCTGTTTGAATGGGGACGCACCTACTTGGTGAAGTGATTCAAAGTGTTGCTGTGTAGGCCTACCAGCTTGCATTGTTACTTTCATGACACACAGCTAATGTTACACTATCAATTTTCGTCCCTACAGGTAAAGTTGAATTACACGGAAAGGTGATAGAGGTAGACTACTCTGTTCCCAAAAAACTAAGGTAGGCCTACAATCTGACACACACACTCACTCACTCTCTCTCTCTCTCTCTCACACACACACACACACACACACACACACACACACACACACACACACACAAACGCACGCACACAAACACTGACATTGTGTCATACGCCTATACTGTGCCCAATGCTAGACTGTGTGACCTGTAGGCTTCCGCTGTGAAATATAGCACGCAGATTTACCCCCTTTTCTCGGCTTCTGTGTGTGATTTCTACCCGGCTGCTGTTGTTGATGTTGTTGTTGTTTTATTTGCTGGCGATGGAAATGTAATTGCACGGTGATTAAACAAAAGAAAGAAAGCAACAAGGAAACAGTTTAGTCCCCAACATCCGCAGAACACACGGTGGCTGCTGCCATATCGCGTGATCTGCAGCAAGGCCTGTATCCCACTGTGAAACATGGACACACACACACACACACACACATACACGCACACACATATACACGCACACACACACACTGTACACAGACACACAAGTGCATACACGTAATAATTTCATCTTAAATGAATGTCACGTATAGAGTCTCATCAAACTTTCCCATGGGCAATTGTTTCCCCACAAGACTATTTTTCCTATATGTAGGCGTTAAAGTTTCATTATTGACTGGAACACTGCATTGCACGATGAGATGCATACCAATCAGCTGAGCCTCTCCTCTGGTTACTATATGCGTGTGTGTGTGTGTGTGTGTGTGCGTGTGTGTTTGTGTGTGTGTGTGTGTGTGTGTGTGTGTGTGTGTGTGTGTATGTGTGCGTATATGAGAGACACAGATTGTGTGTGTGTGTGTGCGCGCGTATGTGTGGAAAGCGAGAGTTAGTGTGTGAGCTAATGTATAGGGCCAAACGTCAACGCCAACAATCCACGACAGCACTGTGTTGTTTTGTGCTTTTGTATCAGCTTATCCACTCATTTTACAAACACACAAAAAAACAAAAAAAATCTTTTTAATTGCTCGGAAATAATAATTAAAAGAAGCAATGTTGTCCTGTGCGTAATGCGTAGTTAATATTGTGGACGTATAGACGCAGCACATTTCCCAACAATGCCTTTGGCTGTAGGGAAAGCCTACATTGCGTGACAAAAAGGTAAATATTCAAGCCCCTTGCGGAGGAACACGTGACCCATACTTTATGCGTTTCCAGCATAGTCCTCCCCCTCCAGTGCAGGCTACACTTTCCTGCATTACAGCTCTCGTTTCTTTGGCTGTGCAACGCTGTGGAGGAAAATATGTATGTGTAAAATGTCCAGTGATCGAGCTGCTGTGTTCCCCCCCGTTTTGTGGCTCGATTTAAAAGCGTTTTTGCAAAGCTGCAAAGCGCAACATGGTGTAAGAAAGCCTGCGCCACTCCCCACAGTTAATGTGCACGTAGGCCATGGCAATGTTGGAGAGCCTCATAATGGCTGCCATGATGGCCCTGCTCACTGCACGGCTATAGGCGGAATCAGATGGAGCAAATGTCCATACATGTGTCTGCATGTGTCCAATCGGCGTGTGTGGAGCTGCTGCATGTTCTGAACAGGCCCTTAAAGCGGAATCTTCGCCATATCAGTGAGGTCGACATGAGTGCAGCGTATGGCACGTACAGGTGTTCATTTTTGAAACACACATTCACTGTAAACTGGGCGAAACCACACGTAGAGGTGTAACTTCATGTTATTTGTTCTATTCGTTTTAAAGTGGCGATTCTTTTCCACGGTGATCATTTCATTTAATGTTTAAAACCCCGAGAGTTTTTTACGTCACTGTGCTGAGCTTTTGTCTATTATTGCAGAAATATTTACATTGTTTTTAAAATTTAAAGCTTACAATGCGTATTTCTGTCCTACAGTGAAGAGTGTAAATGTCATAATTCACAGATTTCTTGCAGATTCAATTTTTGTAAGTTAGATTTTTTATAAATTCTTCTGTGGTATCAGACATATTAAGAAATACAGTTCATATTTAATAATAATAATACAAGTTTAGAATACTCAAATTATATTAACTTTATTTATGTTATTTCTAAATCTGCTATTTAATAGTAGGCTAATATAAATAATAATAGCAATTGTTGATTTTAAATATATATGGTTGCTGTAGTGAAGTCATAGTTAAACAGGGCACGAGCAGGGAACCAATGATCAGTTTTTGTTCTGTCATTTAGGAAGTTGTGTGTGGACCCTCAGGCCTACTGGCTTTTTTGAGACTGCTGTAGTTTCAGCTGCTGTTTGCTGTGTGTGGTGTCTGTTTATATATTTTAGATGTGCTTTGTTGTGTAATGTCTAATAGGCATAGCGAGAATAACAGTCAAATTATGTCTATTTTTAATGACAAGAAATTATGACTGATCATGATTGGTTGAAATAACATTTTGTTTGCTAATGAGCTTTTTCTCTAAAGGACTGGGCCTTGTTAAATGCAATTTTGAATAGCCCAGAAAAGACAAAGGTATGAATTGTTGTGGTTTTGATGTCCTATTTATCATTTAAATGATATTTCACTTGCATATATTTTATATTTTGATATTTCAAATGGGTTCAGACACACCAGCTTGCATGTAATTTTACTTGGAGCATTTTTAAAACAAGTAAAGTAGATTTTTGATTTTATATGTGAAAGGCTTTTGAAGCTTCTTGTCATGGAAAATACAGAATAATTAGTTGCACATTATTAATCATATTTCAACCAGAGCTTTTACAAATTAACCGTGTTATTTCTATGAAAATGGATTGATTTAACCACTTTAACAGTATTCTAATAATGTAGATTACTTTATATGGATTTCAATGTTGAGACAACTGATTCAAAATGTATTGAATGTTTTTATGTTAGCAAGTAAAAACTTAAAATAATATTTCTGGTATATGTATTTTGATTGTTATAATCACATAAGCTTGATACACCAGTGTAGCTTTAAAATATAAACTGCTGATGAAATTATCAATACAACAGAACTCATGAAACATCTGAAAAAATAAATATATTTATGTAGAATGATTACTATAATTATTACATGTTTATTCTCACTAATTACCATTAGTTATATAATTCATATTGTCTAAATTTGATTGAAAGAATTGAAATTAGTTTGAAAAGAATATTGCGTTTCTTTCATTAAACCTAAATTACATTCTTGCATTTTTGCTCAGGTATTTCTTTAGACAGTGGCTTATTTTGATACCAGAGAACAGAAAAAAAAACAATATCTTTCTAATCCTTATTAAGTTTCCTTGTTAAGCAAATCATGTGGCTGTGGATTGTCTGCTTACTCGACACACAAGGAGTGTGACCTGGTGTTAATTGATATTTGTGCGACATGAATGATATGCAGCGTTGCTTGACTGTGAAATAGGTGGTGAGGGTGTGGACAGAGCGACTAACGTGAGCCCTTGCTGTGAACATGATCAATATTTAGTTATCAGTATTAAGCATGTGAAGGCAGTGTTGTTGTTGTTGTTGTTGTTGTTGTTGTTGTTGTTGTTGTTGTTGTTGTTGTTGTTGTTGTTGTTGTTGTTGTTGTTGTTGTGAGATAAACACAATTAAAGCTGCCTCCCTGCAATGTATAGACTACAGATTTGTTTACTTGCTTGTTTAATAGTTGAGACTGATAAAATCAGACTTCTCTCCTCCTAATTATCGCTCTACACCTTTGCCTTAACCTGGAGTGAAAACAGGCTCAAATAGTAGGTAAATAGTAAGTGATGAACTTGTTTTCCACTTCATTAGGCTGTATCACAATAAACACAAGTGGAACTGCTTGCATTTCGCAGCTTAATGTTGTTTGATGAAGCTACATTGATTACAAGACTTTTTTTTTTCTTACAAAAGGATACAAACCAAGACATGGGTGTAAACATCTGCATTGCACCACAGTGGTGCACATGCAGATGTGTGTGTTGGGTTGTCAGTGCACACTGAGTCAAAACAGCGAAATATGATAGCCATCAGTTGATCCACTCCGAATCCATTAATACTCCCCAGTTGATCCTGGGTGAAGGGGGAAGCTCTCCAATTCAGGCTCTGGTTTTGTCCGGAGTGATAGCAGGAGTCACTGCACTGCTCCCCTCTGAAGCCACATCCGCTGCACCTTCCTCCTGACTCCTCACGTCTCCCCTCACCTGCCTCCGACTAGGTACACAGGCATCTGTTTTGCGGAGCAGACGCCCAAAGCATCTCTATACTATGTTCATTTTCTGACTTAAAGAGCATTGTTGGCGTCTTTTTCACTTATGCTTGGTCCATCTCGGGCTTTTGAGTCATGGGGGGTGAAAAACGGAATATACTTCATGTTTTAGATGAATTTATCTTTGGCTGAGCCCTTTAGGTGTAATGCAATGCTCGTGAGGTACGGAAAGCAATTGCAAATGAGACAGTTCTTCATTAGCACTTCCAGATATAATGACTATTTATTTGTCATGTATTAACTAAAGGGTTTCATTTTGAGTGTGTTGAAGCTGGTGCATTTAAATTCTGCAATGGTGCTAAATTTGTACAGCAATTATTCACTTTTTTCATGAAAGCAGAGTAGTGTATTTTTCTCCTGAAGTGATAACTGACTTGCTAGTGCAACAGAGTACATAGCTTAAGGGAGCAGAGAGATTAGATGTGAGAGAATTGGAGATTCACTGTGTGTCTATCAGACCTGTGGGATCGCTGTTCAAGCTCACTGAGAGCTGGAAACACCTTTATTCTTTGCAGACACTCGTGTGTACATCGCTGCAGCAACTTCTTGGTAAGCTGTCATTCACATTCCACTTCAACCTGTTGCATGACTAATACGTGCAGCACAGGGCTCATTACAACCAGGAGTTAAGTAATCAGCTGGATGACTCGTGAGAGCAGCAGTGAGGAGGTGTGGCAAGGTGTGGTCAGGATGAGGAGGATTGCTCTGACTGGACGTCCCAAGTCTCACATTTTTCTGTAAATACCAAGTTACCGAAATGTACTGGATATAAGAGAAGTAAAACAGGAGCGCTCACTACTAGAGACGGTTTCACCTCAGTGCAAGTGACAGAATTGGAGCGGCGATTTGCTGATGTGTTTGGCCAGTGACAGAAAGCAGTTTGGGCCGAGAATATCCATTCATCCAGGAGGAAATTATGAGGAACGCTTCTTATGCCTTTGTTTTAATTTGTGACCTCAACATTATTCACTACCTCTCACAAGCTCTTACTTTTGAATGACGAGAGTAATGGAGAGACACCCCGTGGCAGAAGAAAAATAAACCCTCATTGATTAGAAACGATACCTATAAAGCCTCCTTGAACTGAGCCACAAGAGTCTTTTTTTTCTGTCTACAAGATGACACGTTCTCATGGGCTTGCTGAGGTCAGTTTCTGTTTGTCAAAAACAAAAGAAAAAGTTGTATAGCTGCCCTCTCTCGGCACTGAATTTATTAGAAAAATGTTTCAGCCATGCTGAATACTGTATTTCTAACACATTCACTGCTAACACTGTGTGGGTTCAACTTTTCTTTTGCATGGTGTCATTCTCTTGCACACCTGTCTAACAGGTGTGCATTAGACAACACCTAATGTGCCGTTTGTACAAGAAAAAAGTGTGACCACCACCATCGCAGCCCTTTTAAAGGAAGCCCCAACATTGTTTTGAACAGATGTCTGACGACGCTGTTTTGCTAAGCAGGGTTTGATGGATTGCTGGAATCTTAAATGTGTTGCACATGAATATTTAATGATTTATAAGTCATGATCGTGAGTCGTGCTGTTTGTACCCAGGTTCCTTTTTTTGGGGAAGTAATTGCGAGATGTAACAGCTGTTTTGTCTCTCCTTCCATTTCTATGTCCCTCTGTTGCTCAGTCTGCTTCTCTGATGCGTGTGTGCAGTATGTGGGTGTGGGGTTTTACGCACATGAAGATATGTTCACACACAGCTTGAGGATGACGCTGGAGAGACAGAAAAGCTGCGGTGAGTCCCAGCTGAAAGCTACATGCCGGATGTAAAGTTTAATGTTTCTCACCCCTCAGTGTGCTAGTGCTCCCAATGGGCACCCAAGGGTGTGGTCTCCATGGAAGGGCGGGCAGCTGAGGCACACAGCAGGTGGCATTGCTCACACAAGCAGACACCGTCCTTGTCCCATATCAACACCATATAACCGTACTACCCTTGTGCAGCTTCAGAGCTCTGATGGGTCTTGAACAGGTGAAATGAATACGGCGGAAACTCCCAAGGAGCCAATCAGAATGCGACACGGAGTGAGCCGGGGGCCGTAATGCTCACACACAGCCAATCCTACTCGAGCGGGTCGAGTGTTAGGGATCGAGGCTCTTGAGGAGGCTCTGTGACATTGGCGTAGAGCCTCGAGCAGGGAATGCTGTTGGCCTGAATCTGTACCCAGGTCAAATGCTCTTCTTAATCTCTTCGGTCAGACCTTTTCCCCTCAGACATTTATCAGTCTCCTACCTTGATTTTAAAAAAAGGCAGGGGTACGGCCAGGGGTGTGGCCATGGGTGGCAGGGGCACCTGCTCCAATCTGATTGGCTCCCTTGGTGACCTGACCACCAGAGTCAGAGGTAGTTGACTTTTTAGTGCAATGGATGGATTATAGAACAGACCTACTGGGTGCAGGTCCATTACATCCTGACACAACCTCTGTATAAAGTGACTATTAATATTTAAAATCAAATGGTGACAAAGAGACAAAAAACAACCACAAAAGATGCAGAACGACCACAAAGAGGTCATAAAAAAGAGACACAAAATGATCTCAAACAAACTGGGTGCCTTGCTCCAATATAGGAGGGGTGGGGGGCCTTTAACATGTCTGTGTTTCATAATCTGTCAATGCCTGTAGGCAATTTACAAAGAGGAGCCTACTGATATTATTTCATATTTGAATATTTAAATTATTTAATTTAAATTTATCGTTAATTTATTCAACAGAATAAACAAAATAACAATATTATAGCCAATTAGCAGGGCTTTAAATTGTAGTCTCAACCAATTTATACTCTTTTTACAAATGTGCGTGTCCTTCTTTAAAACTGTCCACCAGGTCTGGCCCACACTCGGAGGCTTTTGCACCCACCCCCGTTTTCAGGAACATCCAGATATGGTGAAATCAAGAAATGATATAGGCGGACTGTTTTCATCCACCATTAATCCCATGTAGCGGCAGGAATGGTTTTTTGACATACATGCGTAATGTCATCTCTCTGTGAAGCAGCAAATGTCAAAAGATACAGTGTTGTGACATTTACAGCATCCTGATGCGGGAGCAAGACTATGCCATTGTGCTCGTGAACGTGTGTGTGTGTGTTTACAGGTCACTCTGAATTCAATTCCAACTGTTCCAGGTTTGGTTCTCCACGTTGCCATGGGAACCCATTTTGAGTGTTTTGCTTAGTTATAGGAGTAGAGCTCAGACGACGAAGGCTTTCAGATAAATGGAGCCAAAGTCCTCCAGTGTACAGAACACCATGCGAGCTGCAAACAACTAAAACACAAAAGTTGAGTTTGCGGCACACGTCACCATGAGATTCACCAAGTAATCATTATAATATCTTTTGATATCAGTGTCAGAATCCTATGATTACAGCTTAAGTTTGTTATGAACTGCTGTCAGTTGGGGGACTCTGTAATTTCCACCCATTCCCAGGAGAGTGGAGACTGCCTACCGGTTACAGCTGCAAGTCCCACACTGCAGTCCAGCCGTGTGCTGGTGGCTCACGCTATGGGCGGTGCAGTGGTCAGAGTGCTGATTTTATATGACAGTGAAAACATAACCCAGTAAGGTGCCTCAGTAAAAATGCCTGTGTAAAGATATCGCTTCATTGACACATTCAAGTGCTCATTTTCTTTCCACAAGTGCAGCAGGGAAAACTGCTGAGTGGGCTGTCCATCTATGTCACAGTCGCAGCCCTTTGGTGACCTTTCTTATTCATAAACCCACTTGGAAGCATCGTTTCCATCCTTTTCCATATGTATGCAACGGAAGCTGGAAACCCCCACCACTCCCCCCCAAACAGAACAAGTCATCTACAGTACGGTCCCCACACAGCTGAGCCTCCGACACAACCTGAAGCACAGTCTGACCATTGTGTTTCCTCTGTTTCACACTGTCTCTGACGGAGGGGGAAGACACGGAGAGGACTTCCGAGTCAAACACACGTGCATGTCCCGTGCGTGCTCATGGTTTCCTCTTGGGTGTGTGTGTGTGTGTGTGTGTATACATGCTCCTGTGAGTCTCGGCTCCTGTGTGGGGAGAAATGAGCACTGCTGATAGAGGGCAGCATTTCTTCCCCCTCTCACTGAGGCTCCCTGAGCAGGAGATGAGAGGCTGCTGGTGGGTTCAAGTGCTTTACCCCTCTCTCAGCAGACTGTGGCGGCTTTGCTCACACACAGGGGGATTTATGGTTGCAGGTGTGAGACAAACAGAAACAGAAATCAGCATATTCTCATTTCAACCCTTACACCTTCTGTTGATTTTATTTCCTTAGGGGGTTTGTACTCGGTTTTACAGATTATCTAACCTCTCAATTAATATAACTTCTAAAAGAAATATCTCAGCACACAATTGTTTTTTGATGAGTTTCTACTATGTAGACATAAAAGCTGAGAAACATGCCTTCACCTCATACCTACAGATTCTTTCAATTCCGAAAGAGACAAAATCATTGCTTTATGTGAGTGTGTTTTTATGTTTATTGTATTTATGGAACCTTGCCAGAAAATGAAGTAGTACTTTAACATGAAACATGAACTGGGGACAAATACAAATGGGGGAAAAAAAAAAAAATCTATTGTAAAAACGTACCAATAGATTCTAAACATGTGGCGGTCTTATGAAATGGTCTGATCTGGCCCTGATGTGGTTGTTTTGGGAGCTCTGATCTAAAGTTTGTGCATGAGAAGTTACTTAAAGTTCAAAATTATGGGAAATGTGTTTATTTGCGAGAAGATCAATACAATTCTCACATCTGTCCAAATATGAAAATATGTCAATATCTCATTTTAAAAAATGTGTTAATTGGCTGTTCATCTATCAGTCCACAAGATTACTTTATAACCTCCAACACTGGCAACCCCTCCTGTGCTTTACATAGCTGAGCTGTGGCAGTGTTTGCAGGCTTTCGGCAGAAGTAGTGTTTAGTATTTGGCAATAGTAATATGCCATAAAGCCTGTTTTACACAGCTGTGCCTGATCCTGACTAAGATTTGCTGAGCCCAGAGATGAGTCGGGTAATGTGGGCCAGGCAGGTGCTAGAGAGTAGGATGGCTCCATCTGCCTCTCTGCCAAGTGACCCAGCACATGCCAATACCCAGTCAGTCGCAGCGTGAGAGACAGACAGAGCACGTATGTGAAAGAGACAGGTTGTGAGAGAGCAGCGGAAAGAAAGAGAAACACAAGAAAGTTGCAGTGGGGAAACTGGGACCCCATGGGAGTCCTTTTGATTTTATCACACCGAACGTCAGGTTGTGGCGAGAGCGCCCGAGTATTTTCCCTACAGCCGCTGCAGAGCTGCACATGCACAGCCATGAGCAGAATGCGAAAACAACTGTAAATAGCTGTTGTCTTGCTGACCCTTGGCTAATATTTCCCAGGAGGAGCAGAATATTTTATTGTGAAGTGTTCAATCTGTGCATGTCTCACTAAACAGTCTATACTTGGGGTTTCCCATGGGTGCAGTAGCTGCTGCGGTAGCGGTGCGCCACTGTGCACGAGGAGTACTGTGTCAGTCCTGAGGTTTTTAAGCTGTTACGCTCCCGTTTTTGAATGTATTCTATTTATGAGTGAAACAGCACTTAAAAAACTGCCAAAATGTCCTACGTTGCAAGTTGCTAGGATACCAGTCAATTGATTGATTGGGCACGTGTGTTTAGCATGGCGTTCTTTGTATTCCTTGTTGCCATCTAACATCAGCAGTTGCCAACACGCTGTTTGCCCAGCCAGCTATGCAGCACCTCTGTCTCACGCATGCAAACAACATTATGACAGTGACTGATGAATTGCCTGCCCCTGTCAAGCTAAATGAAGCACAAACTGACACAAATCCAATTAAAATTGAGAAGTGCACCCATAGCAGATAGCATGATCTTGTTAAAAAAAAAAACCTAAAGGCAAAAACACGTAACACGGACATCTTTAGCTCACTAGGTTAGTAAATATTTGATGCTGAGGCAGCCATGCATGTGCTCTTGTTGGAGGGTTGCAAAAGTTAATGGGGTCTTTGCCCGTTAAGCAAAGTAAGTTTTTTTTCCCCCTAACATTTACAGAAGACGCTCACTCTGTACATGTTCAGGTGATTTTCATTTTTACCATCCAAAAAGATGCAGCTGCAGTTCACCTCCATACTCTCTTTCCACTGCAGCATTTGCTGCTTGACTCCCTCCCTCCTTCCATTATCCTCCTCCTCCTCCTCCTCCTCCTCTCACGTGCATGCCTTGTGTCAGCGAGCCATGTCATATGTACCACCTAGATTGCGTGCATTGTCTCTCACCGCCTCCCTGCAGCTCATAATGTCACTGCTCCCCTGGCACAGCGTGGCAGTGCAGAATGAAGCCATGCTATGTGTTAGCGTGAGCGGGTGTAAATAGCGTACAGCTGTATGTTATGTACTGTAAGCTGAATGTGAGCCACCCTATCAGATAGTGTAACAGAGACAGGCGTTTTATTCTTAGTAGAGTTGTGGTTACTGCTATTGGAATTCTTTGACAACAGTAGACCTCTGTGTGTGCATGTGTCCATGTCATTGCGCGCATGTGTGCGTGTGTGTATGTGTATGTGTGTGTGTGTGTACAGTGCTTCTGTGTTCCTACCATTCCCCAAGCGGGAGGCAACAGTTCATTTCAGAGATGGTTGCTAAGATGGTTTTGTTTTAAGTGGTGTGAGGAGTGACTCCAGGCAGCCCGGTTTCCGGTCGCTTGACGTTGCAGGAGAATAAATTACAGAGATATAGAATGACGAGCTTCAAAGGCGAGTTTGATGACAAAGAGACAGTGGTGTGGATGTGGAGCCTCTGAAGATGTTGCATTGAATCTGTTGCACTTGAACAAAAGTATAATTTCACAGGATGTGTTTGTCGGATGTAATTGTTGCACCCTTTGATGGATGCCTGTCCACCGCAGGCGTTCTGTAGAGCATTTACAGTATTGCTCCTTCTTCCCCATCACCACATATCACCAATGCTGGCATATCACGGCACATGATTCACAACCCAGGTCCACACACACACAAACACACACACACACACACACACACACACACACACACACACACACACACACACACACACACACACACACACACACACACACACACAGATGGGCTCTGACTTGATCAAACGTCAGCGCAAATAACAGAAATGCCACCAGACAAAACACAGCTCTGATTTGCTTTTCCTAACACTGGCTACTTTTTGCTTTGTCTTCATAAAATGCAACCCACCACTACAGATGTTAACCTTTTCCGCCATGAGGTCTGATTATGATGAATTGAATATTATTACCGTTTTGTGTGTGCCACATGCTCAAATCTGCCAGGCCGTCACACTGACTCAGTGCTCCTCAGAGCAGTTGTTGTGGCTGTCTTAAAGAATGAGGGTTAGGTTTTTAGATCAGCCCTCATTCCTAATAACCCCTTCAACTTAGACAGGGTGTTTGTTAAAGAGGGGAACCAGCCTCGTATGTTTTCTGCCAGGAATGATGAAAGCAGCCGGCCTGTAAATGCTTGCAGATTTGTTTTGGTGATTCTGTGTGGAGGAGAGTCGTAAGGCTGAGTGGGGCTGGGAATAGTTGTTACTGCACCCTCGAATATCATGTGTTGCAAAACAGAGACGTTGTCTCATTGATATTAATGTTTTGATATTGAGCCTCAGGTGGTTCTGCGGAAAGCGCACATTCAAAGACGGTTGTGTTTTACCTTCAAAGACAAAATAGATGTGGGAGAAGTTTGGTTCCTAGATTTCGGTGGCGATAAGGATCTGAGATTTCCACCTTGACGTGTTTTTTTTTTTTTTTTTTTTTTCCAAGCAAACTCCTGTGTTTGTGTGCTGTTACATTCACATGCTGTAGCATTTTGTCACAAAATCAAATGTGGAGGACAAACAATAAACAAACATAAACTGTTACAGAAGCTGCAGCTTTTGCGAGTTGAGGAATCGCTTCAGCTTGGCAGACGTTCGGGCTCCACTGAGTGCCTTCTAGTCACATATATAAGAGGCACCGACAACAAACCTTTCCCTCAGGCTTTTCCACAATCACCAATAACTCTCTCTCGCCTTCTCTGTCTCACTTTAAATGCTGCCCACACAACAGGCTTTTCCACCCGCTCCCCTCTGCTATGGAGCTCAGGCTCCCCCTAACTTGAGATATCGACGTCAACTCAGAATATTTACTCAAGTATTTATCGCCTATTGATCAGGGCTGACACCCCTGTGACCATCTCCGATAATTGAATTAGTCTGCATGTTACATTCTCACAGAGCATACAGGCATCCTCCAAACTCCAGCTACCGCTCTCCTTACCCACAACAGCAGCTTCCCATTCCCAGCGCCCTCCTCCCATTGAATTGAAACACACACACACACACACACACACACACACACACACATATATACACACACATACACATGCAGCTCCGAACTCCTAACCATCCTCACTCCACTTCCTCTCTAGCCCCCTGCCTCATTTCACAGAGTAGGTCAGGATGTGAAGCCATTTTAGCCACAGGATTAAAGTCTGACAGGGATAATGCCACTTCAGCCACTTGTGGGTCATGTGACATGAGATGATCTAAGGTTTTGGGAGGAGCACTATAATGTAATTAATGTATCGGAGGCTCTTATCCATTTGACTCCACCCATTGTAGAGCTGGACCATTAAACCATTAAAAACTGCTCTTTCACAGGCGACAGTAAAGAAAAACAGTGATGGCGATAAATTGTTTGACACCCACAATTTGTTTTTACCCCTCTACATCCATATCTGCAGAGACAGTGAAGAGAAGCCAGTGTCTCTTCTGCTCAGAACTGCCTATTGATTTAATTTTAACCTTAAACCTATTTGTACTGTCCCCCCAACCCGCACAAGTGTGTCCTATATAGATAATCCCACCGCTTTGTTAATCTCATGATGGCTTATCAGGGTTACCGCACTTTATTTACTTTACTACACTTCACTCACTTGTGTAAAATTGCTGTCGGTCTGCAATTCATTTAATCTCTTTATCTGTTCTTATCTCTCACTGATTCTTTGTTTTTCCTTCACTTGTATCTTTGTTTTCCAGAGGCATTGATTAAATCGTCATTTTATGTAAAGTGCAATCAAAATAATATAAATGAATAGATAATTGATTAATAATTTGTGGTTAATTTCTACTGTTCTCCACATTAATTATTATTAACCATCAGGACTCTGCATAATTTAAAATTGCTGAGACTTTTAAATAAATATTTCAGGGCTGCAACTCACGCTTATTATTTTCATTATCAATTTGTCTGCTGATTAATTCTTCATTTGTTGTATAAAATGTTAGAAAACCCTGACAAATCCTGAGCTCAAGTTCCCGCAGTCCAAGGCAATGTTTTCAGATAATTCATTTTGTTCAACCTGCAGCAACATCCCAAAAATATTCAATTTACAATGACATAATAACATAATACAAAAAAAACACAGCAAATCTTTACATTTTGAGAGCTGAGAACCAGCAAATTTGTTGCTTAAGAAATGAATTTAACGATCAACAAAATTATCGGCAATAAATTTTCAGCTAATTTGTTTTAATCTCTAAAATAATTATAATTATGATAATTATGTAATCACTGTTATGTGTACTTGTACCCTTTAAATGAATACTTAAATAAATTAATGTTTGATGAAAATTCAGATATTGCTACCTTCATTTTCATTAATTTCATTGTTTATTTAACCAGGTAAAATGGCGGCATTAAAACATTGTTTCAACAATAAATATACTGAAGGCGATCAGGCTACAAATACAGACAAAATCCAGTTAAGATGTATGAACAGGAAGGATTTAGACAAACCGTCTAAGATAAAGTAAAAACAATACATTTAAAGGCGAACACATGAACCTAGACTGCTGTCCTTAGACCCTTTAAAACTGACTTGAACTCTCCAGCAGCCATTTTAAGAAGCACCATAATTAAAGGCAAACAACACAACTTTAATTCAACTTATTTGAAACCACATGCATGTGTCAGGCAGAGTCTTCCAGGGTTCTCGACCCTGTGTTTGAGAAACGTAGAGTGTGTTTCACTGTTTCCAAGAGCTTTGTTCTGCCGCTTGTTTGTAGAGCGACGGCTCCTCAGTGACAGCAGCTGTGACTGGCAGGGGTGTTTTGAAATATGCTGCTTATTGACCGTGTTTCTCTTTCTCAGAGGATGAATCTTCACTCACCTCCTGCTAGTTTCTGTGCGTGTTTTCACTCTCTGGTAGGAACTTCCCTGCAGACAGGGGGAGGGGAAAGAGAAGGGGTAGTGTGTTCATGTGTGTGTGAACAAGTAACGCTCGCTCTCCAGAGGGAGCTGGAGGGAGAAGTGAGACGGGCAGAGAGAGAGAGAGAGAGAGAGAGAGAGAGAGAGAGAGAGAGAGAGAGAGAGAGAGAGAGAGAGAGAGAGAGAGAGAGAGAGAGAGAGAGGATGAGAGACAGACAGTAGAGGAGCGGGAGACAGACCGAGAGGGAAGCAGGCAGGCTAACAGTCTGAGGGCTTGCGTAATGTTGAGTGATGTGCGTGCGGTATTGATCCAGGTTAACCCTGCCGGGACCTCCACCTATGGCAGGTGGGCTCAGCCTTCCAGCCACAGTATAATACCTTATGGTTGGCAGATTAAAGGATGAGACCTAAGGAACAGTTGCTGCACTACTCAACATAAAGCAAGAGAAGCAGCCATGAGGAGCAGCTGACAGCGTCGACCCACACCACACCACCACAGTAGGAGCTGGTATTCACCTGTCAGTAGCTCTTAGCACTGAGGTGTGTGAGAGTGAGAAAGACACCGAAAATACATCAGTGTGATCGTGTGGAGAGGAGTATAGGCACACCAGTGTGCTATACATTAGCGTGTCCGTGGATGTGTGTGTGTGTGTGTGTGTGTGATTGCGTGTCAGTTGTGTCCCTGTAGGTTCGCTGTGTGCCTGTCAGTGACAGTGCTGACTATGTGCTTTGTGACGGGGACTCAGAGGAGTCCTCACTTAGTGAAGTAGCAGCGCGGAGGAGCTGGCAGGCGTTTGATGTGTGCAGGACAGGACAGAACAGCATAGCACATGACTCTGCAAGTCCTCTTGAATCATCTTGCTGTTATAGTATTATTATTGGTTGTTGTGACTCAGTGAATTATAATGAAAATGCTGTCATTGCACCTGACTGAATAATATTTGTTGCATTTTGCATGATTAGCAGGAATTACTTTTGCACAGGATTGTGCATAATGTTTTATTCCCAGCACATTCAGTCTGTTGAAGGTTATTTATTCAGTTTTAGCTGTTGGCTAAATACCACTTCTGTTTGAGGCTGTTGGCAGGTCTTATTGGTGTATATATAGCACCCATCCGCTCAAAAATGTGTTTTGCTTATTATCAGTTCACTTGGATGTCTGTGCAGGATGATGTATGTGCAATTTGAAACTTCTCACATTCATGTGGTGAAAGGGGAAAGTAAAGTTTCTCTGTGCTCTCCTTAAATCTCACTTTAACACCTGTAACTATGAGCGTGATTTGTGCCGACACACCTAGTTTAGAAGCCAATATGGGATCTTTAAATATTAATTACTTGACAAATATCTGCAGCGGGTTGAAATGTCTGTTAGAATAAATACGTGGTTTGGTGCCAGTGTGCAGGGGTTACTCTTATCTTCGATAGGTCTTTGCAGGCTCTCCATTTAGATGTTTCATTGACGTTTCAGTGACATTTATTCTTGAAAAGATTTTCTTACTGTGGTAAACAGTCATGCATCATTGTTGTGGTAGTAGTATCAGATTATCATACTTTCTTCTTCCTGTACAGTTCTGACTTTAAGAGCTCCTTAACTGCAGAGTAATCCACTGTTTCCTGTCGCTGTGGTCACCCACGATACTGGCCAGAAGGAGGTTTGGCAAACACAATTTTAGATAGATGTGGGACAAGAATGCATTCTCGCACCAAATTCTAATATGTGGATTTGTTTCGAAACATGTGATTTAATGTTCGGCTCAGTTGCTGTGTTATCACTGTGTTAGAAATGCATTATGCCACAGTGATGGGAAAATGGAACATTTAAAAATGCTCATTTCATTGGTTTAGTGCGCATGACGGGAGAAAATTTGTTTTGTGTCAGCTGGGCACCCTGTGGCATTTTAGCACTGGCTGAAGATTTGTGATGATTACACCTGAGAACTGAAAATCATTTTATATCTACAACAGCATGCAAATAGCTTTGGACTTCCCAGGGGTGCTGTGTGTGTCTACCTAAATGTTTATAAAATTTGTGTAATTTTGTTATTTCTTGGAGGTGTTATAATATGCAGATCAACACCCTCTATAAATGTTTCTGTGGATACAGTTGATAAAGACAGAGGACTGACTGTATCAGTGTAAACATGAGCCGTCTCTCACACTGTGTAAATCTCAAACATGAATGACTAGTTTGGCCTGAATCTTCTAAATCTATTGAATCATTTGTAATTAAGACCATTATGGGATACTGAATTATACTTTACATTTCCCTTTGTACCAACAGACCTACTCAGTGAACTTTTCAGTACATGTAATGGATGAAGAAACAACGTGCAGTGTTTCCTTATTTACATCTTTCTATTAAGCAGCTGAGTGAGTGCTGACAGCGAGGAGCAGACAAACGTCAACAGGAAGGCTGTGGCTTCCATTAAAGCTGCGTGTGTCTACCTGCCTGCCTCCTGGCCTGCGTCTCCCTGCTTCGGTGCCATAGTGAAAATGAATGTGTGAAGAGAAACAGGCAGGCAGGTAAGCCTGCTGAATTCTGATGAGTTCTCACCCGCCGAGGGCTGGGAGGGAAAACTGAAGCAGGCACCTGAGCCCTACACACGGAGATGAGATGGTTAGCAGCTCCAGCAGCAGCTTTGTTCACTCTGCAGTGTCAGTGTGAAAAATATGTGGGGAGGGAGCAATGAAACGCAGCAGATACAATGTTTTCTTACTCAGGATGATGGGGGGGGATAGATTTTTGATAAAAGTAAATTAGTGCCTGGAGGAATTAAAGGATTTAATGAAACTGAAAGTGAAGTAAACTGTCACTAGAAGCAATTATTGATGCTTTTTTCCAACTTAAGGAGGAGAAGCAATTTTCCCACATTGTCTCTGAAGGTTCTCCTTCGCCATAAAAACGGCAATTATGATACTGTGTTTAGATTGTGACACCCATCAGTGTAGATTATTAATTCATTAAATTAAAGCTGCTATAATTGACATTTTTACATTAACAATGCAACAAATTATGTGTAATGTGAAAGGGGTCTCTCAAATCCACAGAGAATGATCACCCAACTCTACGGTTCCCCTCAGACATTTCAGCATTGTTCAGCTCGTTGGTTTGGTTTTACAGCCCACAGCTTCTCTGTTTTGGGGAATTAAGCACCTTAAGAGCCAGATATTTCCTTCAGGAGTTGGTAGAGACCTAAAACTTACATTCACCCGTGGCAAAAACACAACTCCAAATGAATGATGTTGCTCCATATCTTCTGGATGTGTAAATAATAATACGTTTTGTGTTTACAGCTTCTTTCCTTTTTCACAAGTGGCTCAAAAAATCTGTCAGTGCAGGTTGAATGCATTAGTTGAATTTTAATTTATCTTTTGTCCAGTGTCAGAACAGCAACCTTAATGTTCCCCTCAGTATTCCTCCATCACTGGTTTTAAAATGTATTATTTATAAGTAATTATTTTTCTGCCCTAAACTAAATCTCCCAGTCAGAACTTTCTCCCAGACTCTGTACAGTCCCCAACAGAATGCTGAAATGCTTTATGTTGCTAATGTTGATAATATATGATATATACTGTATATAAATAATAGTAACATATGTATATAAATATATAAATATGTGTGTGCAAACAAGGATGAACCTTCAATCTTAATTTTTAGTTATTTTCTGTGAGCACAGATGATTTTAAACTTTTTAATTAACCTTTTATATCCATCCAATAGGCTCAGGTAATATCTGAAATTTAATATCTCGATACTGCCCTGTCCAAATTAAATGAAAAACTTTTCTTTTTTTCGATATTATGAAAAATATCGCATTTGACTGGAAATATCCTGATATTCAAAATATTATATATATATATATATATATATATATATATACACAGCATATATATTCTATATCAGCGCAAGTCTACCATCCAGATAACACTTAATTTTAATGGTCTTTAACTTCTAAATAAGTTCCACAAAGTTTACTAGATAGACATTAGTAATGTGGTATTGCTTAAGAGAAAAAGAAGAATGTCCTGTTAAGAAAAGCTCCATTTAATCTCAAGTTCATTTATTATTTGAAATTTTGTTGTTCGTATATGCTGTTTGTTTGCCTGGAGACAAATTTCACATTTTGTATTCAGACCTGCTGTGACTGAAGTGCCTAAAAAAAAAATCTAAATTAGACTAGCAATTAATTTGAATTAATTAATCAGAAGTGTATAAATTGAACACTGTCTCTTTCCCGCTCTAATTAGTACAAATTTACATACTTCATTGTAGGAAACTTCCTGGAAATTAATATTATTAAAAATGATTAGGAAATGATTTGGAAATTACAGACCAGTGAAATAAAGCATTACCATTACCATTATAAGCATTGCCATAATACAATGATAAATATGTTGTGTTTTTTTGGCCTGGTTGAGAAATTGTCTGCACTGGATTACATTTCTTCCCAGCTCTCAGCCCATTGCACAATCACATACTTACACATGTAATGGAAAAATGTTAGATGAAGTCGAACACGATGTGGCGGGTTGCAGTGTACGGCATACTGTATATATAACATTCCTTTACATACAGCCTGTGGTAGCGCGTGAGCTGAGGAACTACAGGGGTTTGTTTGTCCTTCTGGAGTATAAACAGCAACAAATCTTTGCGGCTGAAGGACAATAACAATGCATAGACACTTCTGTCATACAAATCCTGTTATCTCTGCTCCACAACAATTGGATGGGCCTTAGAGAAGTGCTTAGGAGCACTACACAGAAATGGTCTGAGCTCCATCTTAATCCAGCAACAGAGAGTGGGACACAGTGGGTGCGCCGCCAGAGTTTGAAAAGAGGAGCAGGGGGACATCTTCCAGACACTAGGGTCTTCTGAATATTGTTGACTTGTTGCTTCCTCTCCGAGATTTCAGGGCATTTAGGCGCTTAAGAGCTTAAGGGTCAAAGCTAGAAATTGGGTTAATTCAGATTAGACGAGTCTGCGGTTGATGTATAAGGACCACCAGACTATTTCGCCGCCACCCCCAAACTGACCCATATCTAAAGTCCTGTTACACTTTGTCTGTCTAAAGAAATAAAAACTGTGGGGACATAGTGCTACTTTAGAGGTTTACAGTCCATACTGATGATGAAAGAACAGTAGGACCTCACATACATGCGCATGTAGCTGTAAATGTAGCTGGTTGTCCTGTGATCACATTATACTGCACTCAGCACTGCAGCATCAGTCTACTACACAGAAAAAGAATCAGGGGCATTACTGTTGCTTAGACAGTCTATATCACTGGATTTGTAATATGATCACGTAACAGATGCATAATCACACACCTCCAGTATGATTTATGGCCGCCGAGGTTTTCATTTCCTATTTTATCTGCATGGTATGGCTGGGTTGAAGGCCTGATCATCTCTCATTTTGAAAGTCATCAATTATTTCCTGTGCAATGAAGTCCTTTGTCGGGTCGTTTCTGGACTGATGTGGACTTCCCTTCCTGTGTCTGTTGTGTCACGAGAGCGCGGCCTTCGACGGGAACAAAGCGCTTTGTCAGGCAGATACGGAGACAAGGGAAGGGAGGGCTGGAAAATAAAGATTTCTGTTTTTCTGACATAAGTCTGCTTCAGTGATGTTGCTCACACCTCATCACAAGGAGTGAAACATTTCTTTAAGCATTACATATGCGCTTATATTGGTGGGACACAAAGGCTTGGGGGTTTAAATTGGAGAGTTTTGCACTGAAAATGAGTCATGGAAGTGTTGCACCAACTAGATCCACACAGATGAGATGGAAATTAAAGTAAATGGAGAAAAGAAACTTAATCAGTCGTGAATTTTGTGTTTAGTGGAGAGGTGACTTGTGTGTGCAGAATTGTTTGTGGGAGTTTTGTGAAGCGTCGGACAGGCCCAGTGGACTGAAAGGCTATTTGGGATCTTTTTATTCGTCCAGAGAGAGCCTCCCCGCTGGGCACAGCTCACAGCCTTGTGAGCCGTCTCTGACAGCACGGGCATCCGCACAGAGCAGGGAGAGAAAGGTAAACAAGGCTTTTAAAGGCCTCATTAGACAGAATCCTTGAGCGGAGAAGGAAATGTTTAATCATTCACTCCTGTGAGCTTCTGTTAAAAAAAGGAAAAGGTTTTGACCTCAGTGAAAGAAGTCTGGAAGACGCCTGAACAAAAAGACTTTTCTGTGTTACTGTGTGATACTTTGATTTTTGTGGGGGCGTGTTAAGGACAAAGTACAACAGAGTTTATGACAAATTGAATAACCATTATGCCCAGTCTATAGTGACTGAATAATGTGACAGAATTGTGGTAGGAACACAGAAAGAAATAAAACGTAAGCTCCCTCTGACTTTAAAGGTCAAACCATTAATCTGCATAGGCCACGGCTGCCAATAATTCACTGTTGATCCATTAATAGATGAAACTGAAGAGGTTGCAGTTCCGCTTATTACAGTTCTTAGTCACAACCAAAAGCTCTCGGCAGGTATTTGGCCTCTTTGACCCATAGACATAAAGGTGTTAAAATGTAGATCAAAAGGTAAAACAAAAGGAAACATCACGAGGGATGAAAACACTGCAGAAAAAATAGGTTTCATAGGTTCGTCTTTCGGAACATTGCAAACCTCTGGCGAGGGGTGAATACCCTCTTTCTCACCCCTCTGCCCTCTCAGAGGTTAAAATTCCTTCGACTGCCCTGCGTGCATGTGCGTATTAGTATGCACGCGTGTGCACAGTCACGGTTTCTTACCTCGTGCAGGTGGGTGCAGTAAATATTAGCTTTTCAAATTAACATGGCCACCCTCAGATATTTAAAGGCCGAAATTGAGAGGCTTTCTTTTTTCTCTTGGCAGGCCACTCCAAACCAACAGCAGACAGCATGGTTACATTCAACAAACATTAAGTAACCATTGACTTCAGTCTGTATCTTCTACTGCAATCCAGTTTGGACTTTGGGAAAGCAGGAGCTGAGAAAGGGCGTTGAGTTCACCTTGAATGCAAACAAACAGGAGATATTAGCAGATGCCCGCTGCCATGTATAATACCACTGGGTTATTCCCTGATTGTGGCGCAACACATATAACCTGATGATGAGCTAGATCTGAACATTGTAGACACACAACTGTATATGTTGCAGGGTGGCATGTGTTGTGGGCCTCTCCCTGCCCTGGAGACACACAGACAGACAGACAGACAGAGAGCAGTGATCTTATGGTCAGCTAGCGGCCACAGGCATGCTGAAAATGAGACCTTCAAAACTGTCGAGAGGCAGTGTCACTTTTTCCGAGAGATGTCCATTCAGGAAGCTTCCTCTGCATATTTCAGAATGACAGGCGAGCAAGTGTCCTTTAAAACGTGCAAGCCTCAGATGAGAAAGCAAAGGGATAGAGGTGGCGGCACAGCCTGAATAGGACGAGGTGCGTGTGTTGAAGTGATGTTATTGAGAGAATGTCCTCCAGGAGTTTGCCTCATTTGACAGTGGAACCGCTAATGTGCTTATTAACATTAAAGAGTGCGGAGGACGGCAGTGTTGTGTTGCAGTTCAGTGTCATATAGTCCAACATTACATCAAGGTTACAGTCAGTTATAACAAAAACACAATAGAGAACCGGGCCCTTACAATTCACAGGCTATTAAAGCAGACGGCGCTGAATGAAAGGAGCTTTTAGTTTCCATATTCGGCCACTCGTGGATTCCAGCGTTTGGGCCTGTTTTGAGGTTTTGAATTGGCTTCAAAACGCTTCTCAGCTATTGGCTGCTTTTGAGTTGCAGGAGGTGTGTGTACTACGTTGAAAAAGGTGATGTGTTTTAGCGGCACAGACGCATGTTTGATCGGTTTACCCTTGTTTGGATACTGGTTGCCAAGAGAGGTCTCTCATTGAGCCACTCGCTTTAAACCAGCATCAGTGACAGAAAGCTTGCAGGTGTGGTAGGACACTGGGAATTGTCAAGTTTTTTCTTTTTCTTTTGGACTTTTGTGTTTGTTTCTTTAGGAGAACGCACTTGGCAGAGGATAGACCAGACTTAACAAGTTTTTCCTGTTATTTTATTCATGAAAGTACCAATTAAACTGATGTTAAGTCACTGATATAGAGTTACAGAAGCAAAATTAATTTTTTGTGTCATGTCTGTTCGTTTACTCCTCAGTATTTTATCAATACTGCTTAGAGTACAGATAGATGGATGAGAGAGGAGAGGAGAGGAGAGGAGAGGAGAGGGTTGTCCCAAATCCATGTGACGCTGTGTTTCTCCTCTTTGAGTTTTTTTTTTTTTTTTTTTTCCTTCGGCGGCACAATCAGAAAGAGTCATTCATTCGTGTCCAGCTGCCAGCTCGGTCCTCTCGTCCTCTGCTCGCCGCTGACAGGAAATTCTGACCTGTGGTCTCTTTCACCCAGATGTGTTCGGAGAGAAAGATGGAAAACCTTGACGGAGAAATGTGTGTTGGTGTGTGAGCACGTTACGTAGACGGTTCTACGTGCGTGTTTGTTTGTGTTTCCTGTGGAGAGTCCTCCTGAACTTAGATCCACCTCTCATTATAGCTTATTACCGTTCCTCCTCCACTTCATCTACCTCTGCGCCGCAGTCTCGCTCTTGCAATGCCTCCTAATTGTGCGCTGAAATGCTTCTGAAATGTTTTGTTTTTTGGGGTTTTTTTTGGGGGGATACGGTGGCTCAGCGGTGTGGCTTTTACTCTGCCAGCCACTCTGCTTTTTAAATCAGCAGCTCTCATTGCGGAGCTGGACTCTCTCACGTTAATGTAGTTGTTAACAGCTTGTGGTCAGCGGGCGGTTTGTGTGGCTTTGCTGTTTGAGCTGACACGCTCACTGGAGGCAGAGAGAGGCTGTGTGGAAGCTCTGGATCCCAAAACGACCGGGCACAGAGGGACACCGTCCCATTTGTACGTCTATCTTTGTCTGATGGACATATTTTGATTAAAAACTAAGAGCTTGTTCAAATCTTTACGATCTTGACGTCTCAGGTTTGGAAGGTCTTTGTTCTTGAAGTCAAATGCACAAAGGCGCAAACAGTTGCTGACAAGCAAAAAAAAAAAAAAATTGAAATTGAAAAATCGAAAAGAAAATTGAAATACACGTGAATCGGAAACGACTGATAAATTGTAAAGGAATAGATAAATACATTTTCAAGGTATACATAAAAGTCTTGTATATTGATTTTTCTGTCTTTTGTTCTCTTGTCTAAAATCCAGTCAAAAACACACCTTCTGAGGCTCCGGTTGCTTCACTGAGGATGAAGAAAGCCCGTCTTTGTGGTCGAAGAGATGTCTTTACTTCTCTCAGATTGTTTCATCTCTCCACCACGGTCATTTTTTAAAAATTAAAATCTGTATTTCCATATCATTTGTGTCACTTTTTCACTTCTCGTAGTGAGAGTAATAGTGAGAGTAAGAATAACACTCGTAGGAGGGTGTTACTGAGAGTCACCAGCTGCTGTCTAATAAACGCCCTCACCTACACACCTAGATCTGCTTCCGCACTTCTGCGACAGTTCTTTGATAGGTGATGCTGTCTAATGATCTGTGGGCGTATTAGAAAGTAAGATTACACTATTAGACTGTTAACTTACACACAGTGTGACACATTCCTCATAGAAATGTATCTGTTGGTAGCTGCTGATATGTATCAAATGTGAATGTATATGAGTGAAGGTTGGCTTTGTTGTAAACACAACAGATGACTGCTTAAGTGTAACCATAAGTGTGTGTGTTTGTTTGTATGTGTGTTTGTGAACTTGTTTTACTACTAATGCTGGACCCCAAAAGTTTAAATGGCTGTTTGCAGGTTACGACCTGATGTAAGGGTTAGGTTGGGGTTAAAACTACGAATACAGTAAAACAAGGGTGTGTGTGTGTGTGTGTGTGTGTGTGTGTGCGTGCGTGCGTGCGTGCGTGCGTGCGTGCGTGCGTGCGTGCGTGTGTGTGTGAGTTTATGGTTCAGGTCTGTTAAATCCACTCCGTCTGTGTGTCTCGTCTCTGCAGGAGTCGGAAGATCCAGATCCGGAACATTCCCCCTCATCTACAGTGGGAGGTCAGTTGTTTGTCTTTGTATGTGTGTGTGTGTGTGTGTGTGTGTGTGTGTGTGTGTGTGGGTTTGTGAGAGTGTGTGAGAGTGAGAGAGAGACAGACGGTGATGCCCAGTTGAACACCACCAGGTAGCACATAAACCAGTTTCCCGACAATGAGTCACCAGCCTTTGTATTGTATTTGTCTTTGGACTGAAGTGTGTGTGTGTGTGTGTGTGTGTGTGTGTGTGTGTGTGTGTTGTGTGTGTGTGTGTGTGGATGTGGATGTGGATGTGTTTATGTCTATGTCTGTGTCTGTATCTGTGCTTATATCTACGTCTACGTGTTTGTTACTGTGTGTCAACACAACCTTGCTGGGGTCCAAGCTGTCTTTCTTTCTCATGTATCTCTGGGTTGCTCCTGTTCCTGCAGGTCGTCTCCCGCTGCACTTGCTTTTTGTTTCCCTCATAAAATTCCCAAAACTTCAGAGACCAGTCTCCGTTTATTTGACAAATTATGCAAAGTTGCCAAATAATTCCCCATAACATTTTGATGCAGCCTGCAAATCCAAGTTTCACACCAACTCATTTCACAGAAAACCTGTTCTCCTGTCATGTTCTCGCTGTCACCTGTCCATTTTTGTCACCTGCTTTGACAGTTCTTTAGTATTTGTTGTCTTCTAGGGACTAATATTTAATATTGAAGATACTCAATACTTATCATTAAGTATTTTGACATTGTGGTATTTCTACTAAGTAAAGAATCTGAATACATTTTTTCACCACAGCACCTGTCAGGCGTCAGGGCTGTAAAAGTAAAGTGTAAACCCTAATTTCACCTATTGTTTATGGATTGATAGATGCATCCTTCAGTATATTGTATTTCAGTGTCAAAAACCTACAGTGTCACAATATACATGGTCTTTTTTATATATCAGTGTTTGTAGTTTAACAGAGTAACAAAACTGGTCTAAAACTAAGATATATTTCATACTTGTACAGTTACTAAGTGAACAGTACGATTTATATAAAAAAAAATCAACCATTTTTGTTTTTCAGATCACAACTGAAACTATCTCCCAGTTTTACAGCTGTGCTCACTAACATTCCTGATGTAAGCAGCCTTTAGCACCATTAGATAAAGATTAGATCATTTAAGTGTAGATGTGTGTGTTGTCCCTGTATTAAAGCATCTGTCAGTCATTTTGGGAAATAGGTTAGTTAGGTTCCAGTTTTGCGCTTTGACCTTTACATTTGGATTCTGCTTTTATAAAAAGCATTTTCCAGAATGTGGTTACTGATATTCTGAAACCCATTAATTTCCTTGGCTGTGAAGTCCTGTGTAAGATTTTACTCCTATCTTGTTTCAAACCAGCGATTCACCAAATCAGGTTGCACTTTCAAAACTTGCAGAATGTGTCAGTTGGTAAGAACTAAATCGGTTGCTAGGAAACATCATGGAATCAACTATGTAAACAGGAAGTCACTGCATTAACACGAGCTGTAACTTAACTTCAAAAAATAACATTTAGAGGCTGACGATAATTTGCCCGACGGTCCTTTGCAGATGTAGGTACTTTATTTTATTTCATCATGTATATGTGGAAAATGTTTATGTTTCAGAAGCAGTAGTTTAGAGTGAGATGGAAATGTCTGATCATGCATTTTTTTTTGTTTGTGTATGGATGAAAAACAGGGTTACAACATGTTAACAGAAGAGCTTTAGGGTTGCTGGTAGGAGTGGTTTTTCCACCTGCATCCAGCCTTTAACATTAGATAAACATTTCCCAAATCCAGTTTGACATTTAACACTTTTCCTCAAAATGCTGAGCTATTCCTTTAACTGTCAAGACAAATTAAGGCAACAACTACCCAGATATTGAAAGGATATTGATACGGATATCAAAATTAATAAAAAATTAAGCCTCACTTCAGAGCCGACTGATCGCTACACACTTTATATTTGATGTAGTACATCCTAGATAATGTCATATTTCCTCACCATTTTAATTTATTGTTTGATTCATATGCATTTGCTAGCTTAAGGATTGGGGCGTAAATGCCATTTCACACATTTTCTTTTTGTCAACGCACTGTTTCCATCTCTGCCAAGTGTAAAAACTTCTGTCTTTTATGTTCTTCTTTTTTTTTTAAACTTCCGTTTCCACTCGTCTTTTTAATGCCCATATTAAAAATGTGCAAAGAGCAGGTGGATGGAAAGGCACTTACCGGCATCTTCTGAAGGTTTTTGGGCTTATGGGAAATGTTTGTTTTTTTTTGTAAAAAGCAGCTAAAACAGAAATACTAAATGACCAATTATGTCACATGAAAAAAATAAAACGATTCTATCCCCATCCAAACAAATTAAATAAATTGCACAACATACTGTTTGGCAAGTTTATGTTTCCGAGGCTGGATCTCTACTAATTTGCTTTAAAGGTCAATGGGATTTTGAATGAGGTTTTGAAGTTCTGGTTTCTTTCTGGCTCTCTATTAAGCTTCCACTTGCTACCTTGTAACTTGAATCACTGGCCCACATAAGCACTAGAAGTATCAGACCTATGTGTGTTTGTGGGTATGTCAATGTGCTGGTGTGTTTCGTTTGTGTCTCTAACTCCCGCTCTCGTTTCTCCCTCAGGTTTTGGATGGCCTACTAGCTCAGTATGGTACTGTAGAAAACGTGGAACAAGGTACAGAACTCTTCTCCTCCCTGTTTGTTGCTCATCTCATCATCATCATCATCTGGCTCCAACTGTTCAATGCACACGTGTCTATCTAGCAACACACATGCACGCGCGCAGACTTCCCAGTGAGTCAAGTCTCCCTGTGTGACTTGACTTCCTCGTTACCATCATCCCACACACCCATTATCTAAACATAACCCATCTCTCCATATAAATCTGCTTTTATCATCTTGTCTGTCTGTGTGTGTGCATGTGTGTCTTATAAGTCTGACCCAGGGCGAGGAGCATTTGAATTACACGCAGCCTCTATAATAAGCACTGTGTATCGCCACGGGTCCCCTTGGCCTCAGTGTATGGATTGAAGTGGGCAGACATGGCAGACATCCATTAGTAATGTGTCTGTCTGTCTGTCTGTCTGTCTGTCTGTCTGTCTGTGTGTGTGTGTGTGTGTGTGTGTGTGTGTGTGTGTGTGTGTGTGTGTGTGTGTGTGTGTGTGTGTGTGTGTGTGTGTGTGTGTGTGTGTGTGTGTGTGTGTGTGTGTATGTATGTATGTGTATGTGTGTGTGTGTGTGTGTGTGTGTGTGTGTGTATGTGTGTGTGTGTTTCTGCCTCTGTGTTTGTGTGTGTGTATGTTTTGGGGAGGTGCATCGTGGTAATGGGTGAGGACACTGTAGGCGCCTGTGGTAAAGCTTTTGCACTGTCTGAAGGAGCGTGTGTGTGCGTGTGCGTGTGCGTGTGTGTGTGTGTGTGTGTGTGTGTGTGTAGAGTAGTCAGCACTAGAGCTATCCTTAAGAACTTTTGGCTGTTTACACACACATGCACGAGTAGTAGACGCGCATGGGGAGAAACAAACACACACATACACAAATACTCACACACACGCACACAGTTTCTCTCTGTGCGTCAAACCAGCCAACTACCACCCAGTGTAGTCATGACAGGTGCTAAAAGGAAAACCCAGCAGAGAAATGACTCTACTCAAGAGTGTCCCAGATGCTGCCGTTAAACAGGATACTTCGTGTGTACCGTCCCAGAATCCGGCACAGCGTTACCTCTTCTTCTTCCCTCTTCATCCCTCAGCGCGGCTATCCAAACATCAGAGCTGCACAAGTTGCACTGTCCGATCAAAACTTCCAGAGACCCATCTTCGCTTGTGTATCTGTCCCCCCATCTTAGCTGCCTTCTCAACTTCCTGTGCGCCCACCTCCTTTCTTGTCACTTTTCTCTGCCTGCGTCCGTGCGTCCGCTCTAGTTACCCGTGTGAGGTTTAGTTGGAGGAGTCCCATGTTCTTGTGTGGCATGGTGAAGGCTGCCGGTGGCGGGGCAGGGCACGGCGGGGCGGGGCAGAGCTGGCTGCGAGCGCCGGGGGCTGGGCACCATGCCAGGCTCTGCCCACTCACCCTCTCTAGGCCAGCTGGGTGCTCTCACTAGTTTTAACCCTTCCAAACCTGCTGTCCGCTGCACACCAGCAGGTTCGGAAGTTTTTATTTTCCCTCACAGAAAGACATGCTCTGATGCCTTCTAGGAAAGAAAAAAAAAAAAAAAACTCCCAACACTTTTCCCTCTTTATATGACACTGACAATGTACCTTGTCCTTGTGGGTAACTTGCCAAACATTGGCAGTGGAGTTTATCAGCACATTCTTTAAGCTGTCTAAAGCATCTAGAGAAAATGTTATTTCTTCTGCAGCCTTAACTATCACACAGCAGTGGCTTCTGTGTAGACGTTTTGACATTTAGCAGTTTCACAAACAGAGTTTCATCGCTGACAAAGCAGAGATGCTATTATCTGCTCTGACAGAGGCTTTGGTAGGTCAGAGGGTATATCATCAATGAGACACGCTGTGTTTCTTTTTCATCCTAATATCGCTATCACTGTTGCTCTCTCGCCCTACACTCACCGATTGCTACATTTTCCACAAAATAGACAAAGATTATTCTGTGAAATGAAGCAAAGCGCAAGCTGAAGCAGAATTACATAAAACAGGTTAAGAAAATATATAAATAAACGAATAAATGACAACAAAATACAGAATTAGGAGGACACTCAGAGAGCACAGACCTCCGCCAAGGCCAGCGTCGGACAGCATGCACCAGACATCAGAAAAAATTTCAAAGTCATATTAAATGATCTGGATCTGGAAACTTAATGGGCTCTTCCCTGGCCCGTGCTCCATCCCTCCACCCAGTTCAGTTTGAATTGGTTCTGTACTTTTTGTGTAATCCTGCCGACAAACAAATGAGACTTGAGTGAAATCATAACCTCCTTAGCGGGAGGGGACAGTATCTGAAATCCATCTTATAAGACAGACAGGTGATACAATTTTTCCTTCTTCTCGCTTGACAACAGTAGAGAATAAAAGTATGTGCAGCTCAGTCTCAGCACTCAGTCCAGTACTAAGCATTTTGTATGTAATTTATCCGTCCGTCTATTTCTTTTTTATCACTTTCTTTAACATCGTGAGATTTGACACTTGACACTGTATGAATCAGACATATTCAAATCTTTGGGATCTATATCTTTGTACAATTTGGTGCAGATTCAGATAATAATCTGAACCTGAAGGACACGTGTCGGATTGTTTGGCTTTGGCGGAGGTACGCCCTCTATTGAGTGCCATTCTATAGCACATACCTCCGCCAAGGCCAAACAAGCCCATCAAATTGTAAATGTGTAATTGTAAATCTCATAAATCTGAACACCATGAATATGTCTGAATTTTTACATCAAAGTCCTTACACTATTTCCTAAGAAATTGATGAAAATATTGAAGCTCACAATGTTAAGGAATGTGATTAATAGAATTCCCGGATTTGCCCTTTTGACCGGATTCACACCAAAATTGAACGGGATCTTCCCTGGCCCATTCCCCACATCTCCACCCAGTTTGGTGCAAATTGGTTCAGAAAGTTTTGTGTAATCCTGCTGGCAAAACAAACAAACAGACACAAAGGAAAAGTGTCCACATCACAGATACCCAGATATTCACTTTAAAACTAGCAATTCTCACAATGGAGCAGCTAAAACTAGGAAATGTTTTGCCCCGAAAAATGACAAAGATTATCAACCCATTATCAAAATAGTCGCCACACTTGAATCAAAGTCACCTTCCAGTCCGATGTTTTTGAAGTATGTGTGACTGAGCAGTCCAGGAACACAAATCTTCCCAAGGTGTGTCTCTGTTGAACATTTCATTTCAATCACAGATTGCTCGCTTTGTTTCGGCTGTCATGTGAAACTTAAATCCGTTATTGTGCAAGAGGCAGAGAGTCTGTTGTGTTAAGCAGCTCCTGTCTGTAGAGGCAGCAGCGGGGTCTGGAGGGCAGCCAGCGTGGTGATGGCTGTAATGGATTCACACAGACAAGTGGCTCTCAGGGTCACCGCGGGAACCTGGACGCGTGTCTGACTCACCTATACGGCAACAACAAAGACCTGTTACGTACATGTGTAAATGTGGCCCCCTGTCTCACGTTTTTGCCCCCCCCCCCCCTTCTCTCTCTGTCTTGTTTCACAGTGAACACTGACACAGAAACAGCAGTGGTGAATGTTACGTACGCAACCAAGGAGGAAGCTAAAGTGTAAGCAGCAAAAAAATAATGACTCTGATGCAGCCAGGTTGTAAGAGCAAAACTGGAGATATACTTGCTTCTTTTTTTGTGTGTGTACGCACAGACAAGCAGCTGCAACACGAGCAGCATTGTTCACATACCTGTCTGTGTAAGATGATGGCAGAAAAAAAAGCAGCAGTGGCAACAACGTTATTTACAGTATATCCACACAAAGCTGGCTGAATTTAAAAATCCATCCTTTTTTTTTCCATTTCAGCACGTCTGTCCACACTTGGCTTTTTTTTCTCATTCAGACCTTTTAAAAATGGTCTCAAATGAGTCTTTTAAAGGGAAAACTGAGCATTTGGAAATTGATGACATTAATCTGCCCAGTCCTTGTGGGCAGGTGTGCAGCAGCTGTAGTTAAGAGGACAGCCTCTGACTTTCTCTGTGATCTCTCATTGTAAATGTCAATACTTCTGTTCACATAGCACAGTGGTTCAATTAAAATGTGTAAATGGGAAAAGCTAAATTGTTTTTTGAATGTTTGTGTTTCCACTCTGTACCAGATGTTTGGTGCGATGTGCAGTTTCGATGTTTGCAGACAGAAAAGAGGATGGCAAAAAAAAAAAAAAAAAAGGAGATTTAGCATTCCAGTGCGGACAGACGTTTTTTTTTTTTAAAGTTAGCAGGCTTAGTGTGGACATTGTTTTAGTTTCTCTTTAAAAATTGTTGCTTGTTGCCTTAATTTCACATCCTTAAACACTGCGTCTGTTCATTTGCTTAAATGCCTCCAAAAGCAGTTTAGTGTTAATTTCTTAGGATGCACACAAACAATTCTCAGAAGGAAGGCAAGATACATGAGGTAGCATCATGTGCACACAAACACAGTTAAGAGCAAGTGTATCAGAGTCTTAAAGAGTCAGCTAATCAGTTTCTTGAAGAAGCTTCAAATTATAGCATTTTGCAAATTCTCACTCAAGAACTTGCACAAACCCTCCGTACTGATATGCCATTGCTTCCTTGTCCTCCCCTCTGCCCCTATCTTCTCCAGAGCCATTGAGAAGTTGACAGGACACCAGTTCGACGACTGCTCCTTTAAGGTGTCATATATAATGGACATGGATGCTGCTCCACCCGTCCAGGCTGCCCGCACACGACGCGGGGGCCGATCGTCCCGGGACCAGGGCGCCTCTCAGCCCGGGCCCTCGGGAGGCTTCGGCGCTCCACGCCCTAGACAGCACGACTTCCCCCTACGCATGCTCGTGCCTACTCAGTTTGTGGGAGCCATCATTGGCAAGGAGGGTCTCACCATCAAGAATGTCACCAAACAGACACAGTCTAAGTAAGATAACCTGATGAAGATGATGGCCCTTGTATACAATAAAAGTTTTACGTCATCAGATACGTCTATCTATCTATCTATAGATCAATCATAATGAAAAGAAGATGGAAAAAAAGATGGGCCCTCTTCAAATTAAGCAAAGCTATAGTAATAATTATCCTACAAATGTCAATGAAACATCAGACGGATAATTTTTGAGAAGATGGTTTAAGTAGTATATATGAAATGATAACATAAACATGAAATTAAATATTAAAGCTTTTCATTTATTAAATACAATTATTTACTTGTTTTTATTTTTTATTTGATTTTCTCTCTCTCTCTCTCTCTGCCTCCTCCTCCCTCAGGGTGGACATCCATCGGAAGGAAAATGCAGGTGCAGCAGAAAAGCCCATCACCATCCACTCAACACCCGAGGGCTGCTCCTCCGCCTGTCGTATGATCCTGGACATCATGCAGAAGGAGGCCAACGAGACCAAGACGTGAGTCCGCACCTGAACATACACAAACAATCGCAAACGCACATAAACGCACTCAAATGTGCATGTATACGATCCCACAGGGAGATTAGCCATAATGTCTGCAGGACTGTAATCTTATCCTTTAACCTGCCTGCACACCTTTTAATCTCACTGTGCATTCTCCCGCTTGCACCATTAACACAGTAAACACAGTGCACACGACACACTCCCATAGTCTAACACGTGATCGCAGATTAGCATTTAGGAAACGAGGCCAACGTGTCTAATTAGGTTTAATACTTTTAACAAGACACTGCGCCTTTTAAACTCCTGAAACTTCTGCTCGATCTGAGGATCAACACTCACCTTTAACACATCATACCAGTGTTTGTCTTTTTATTTCTTTTATCAAGTGTTGAAAGACCCGGAAGAAAAACTGTTGCATTTGATCATAAAAATGTTTCCACAGCCGTTCTTTTCCTTTTCATTTGCATAAGATGTTTTGTCAGAGGTTATTTATTTTGTTGTTACATAACACACATAATGCCACACTTTGCTTGCTGTCCACCTCCTGACATCCAGAGCAATATAGAGCTTAAAACTTTGATGCCACATCTTCTTTTGTTTGCTAGGATGACATTCAAGCAGGGTATCACACTGTTAAAGGAGTATTTCGACATTTTGGAATTTGTGCTTAACAACTGGAAAAATGGGGGAAATAGTAAATGTTTAAAAAAAAACAATCTGATTACAACATGCCGAGACGTGTAGTAAGTGGGCAGTCACTCTAAATGTCACCAATATTTTCCTTTAAATTAAAAAACAAAAAAAAGCAAAAAAAACAAAATTGCTCTCAGCGCTTTTGTTCCTGTTGAGTTTAAATGTAATTGTTGTAAATTTCTTTTGTCAAACGTGTCCACCAAATGTATGTGATACTGTATAATCTAACAACAAGAAATCAGTCAGCTCAGTCTGTGCAATCATTAATCCTACTTTCAAAAGTCACAATAGCTTCCACACCTCTGGTGTGTACCGACCAAACAACTGAACTGTTGACCCTGCCTGAGTGTCACACCTGCAGAAATGACGACCGCCACGCTGTAATTTCACAGAGTCTAAGGAGGCTGAGCGCCCAGCTTGACTCGACCCACTAAACTCACAGGCAACGTCACCCCCCCCCCTTGCCCCACAGCTCACCCCAAACTAATTTCACCCTGCAGCACAGAGCTACACATCCAGATTATGTCATGCCCTGACCTGCCGCCCCCTCCCCTACACACACACACACACACACACACACACACACACACACACACACACACCACCTCCACCATAACTATCAAGTCTGTGACCCAGCCCAAAAGAAACCCCCAGCATCTGGTTTTCCCCTCCACCACACCCTGCCACAAACACTCACACCCCACAATTGTCCTGCAGAACAGAAATATAGATTACACAGAAATTATACGCCTCCTATTTTACTAACCTATTACCATCCCATCTACACGTTCATACAGACACCCGGGGCTTGATTTTTTATTTTTTTTATTTTTTTTATTTTTTATAAACAGTTACACTTTATGTCATGGGTCTGTTATTTTCCAATAATTTCATAAAAATCTAAAAAAACTAATTTGGCAAAACATTTTAGGGAAAATAGCGACAAAGACTGAATAAATGAATAAAACTTTTATTTTTGAGTCATGCACGCAACAATCCCCAGTCAGCTGAACAACTTTCAAAACAAAATCTTCACACCTATATAGTCTGCAACAAATTCCATGTACCATGGGAAAAATAACTGAAGAATCTGAGTAAATATTAATTGGATAGTAACACAATATATTTTCAATGAATTTGAGGCAAAGCTGGAGACTTAAACATCAAAATCAAACAACCTTTCCATTTTTGCCCATCTCTGCACCAGAATTCATCAGCGTTTTTGTGAAGCCATTTCATGGAAAATTAACTCACCTAAATCATCATAATTTGTACAGTACAGCACTTCACCCAAATTACACCGCTTTCACAATCTGCTTTCCTCCTCAATATTTTTAAACATGCCAACTTCAACGGCCAGAGAGAAATAACAGTTCTCAACTAAAGGTCTTTGGCTTCCACATAAATGAGATTCAACCTTTGTTCCTGCAAACCTTATTCTGTATATATGTTAGATGTAATGCTAATTTAGCAATAAAAATTCATTAGAGTTCCAGGAAACATTTAGATAAAGTACTAGAAAATTATGAGGGATTAAACTTTTTATTGTAAGGATGAAAAATGTGTAATAAAAAAAAAATTTTAATCAGAAAAACAAAGTAATGCAAAAATCTGAGTTTCACTGTTGTCACTTGCTTTTAGGAACATTGACACAGAGCTGTGCTTGTTGCAACAGCACCTTGTGTACTGCAAAGGGCTGTGATCAGGGGCAGAAAATCAGCATCGAAACAGCTTCTTGTAAAAATCTTTCTCTGAAATGTCTAAAAAAAAAAAAAAGAAAAGAAAAAAGCATGAACTTTATGTTGTGGTTGGGCTCGTGTCTTAACATGGTTGCCCTGTGCTTACAGCAGCACTTCCAGCTGGGCAGCTATCCACATTCCTGTTCATCCCCACCACAGCATCACATTCCTCACACCACATCAGTGACACTCAGCAGAACTTAGCCTCTATCATCTCGCCTAACCTGTGCGTGTGTGTGTGTGTGTGTGTGTATGTGTATGTGTGTGCGTGCGTGTGTGTTTGTGTGTCCCTACGTGTGTGTGTGTGTGTGTGTGTGTGTGTGTGTGTGTGTAGGACGGAGGACATCCCTCTGAAAATCCTCGCCCACAACAGCCTGGTTGGTCGGCTGATTGGGAAGGAGGGCCGCAACCTGAAGAAAATCGAAGAGGAGACAGGGACCAAGATAACCATCTCCTCGTAAGTCGCCCAGCCAAACTTCCCGCCTCCATCTTTCACACGCGCGCCCACAGTGAGTGCTCCGCGGCTACACTGCCAGCACCTTCAGAGAAACCAAACACACACACACACACACTGGAGTGTTTGAACATTTTGGTGTGAGCGCTTGTGGAATAGCGGCAGTGACACTCCAAGTGACTCCAACCAGTGCACAAATAATATGCAGTGATTTCAACTCCTTGGTGCCACGCCTCCGTCCCTCCCCGCTCATTAGCCTTTTAGCATGTGGTTTCACTTAACTGAGTTGTTACAGCACAAATGTGAAGAGTTGATTACGGCTCCCTTCAATCCAGAACATGATATTAGAGAGGTGGCGATTACACCTCATTTAACGGACTGTGCTCATCAACCTTCATGTTCATTTATGGCTAATGAATTGCTGTGTCTCCATGAGCTCTGAGGATGTAATGAGCCTTGAGAAGGGAGACAGAGAGGAGGAGAGGGTCCTTTTGAGAAGAGGCAAACATTACATTCAGTATTGATGGTTCTGTGAAATCCTTTCAGGTTGTCCTCCACGTCTTCAAACACAGAGGGCAGAATAGATTGGGATTGCTTCAAAGGCCCAAAGCTGTTATCATTTGTGTATTGTCCAAGATAAGTGCTTTGTGGAGCGATCGCTTATTTGATTCATTTAACAGACTTTTCTTTGTTTCAGAGCTGTTAAAAAAGTTTCAGTTTCGCTATAACTACTCTGCTATTTTCTCAGTAACACTGTGGTTAAGCTTTGGTTACCAGATCTAAGTGAGCATTGTCGTTGTTGAGCTCCGAAATCTGTGCTTTGCAAAAAAAAAAACTGTTAGAACAACTTTTGGGGAAAAAGATTTTGAGCTTGGCTTGATTTCGCTGTTGCACAAAATTATAATTTCAAGCCAAATGTCTTCCTGCGGTGTTTTTTCACTCTTGATATTCTTGTTCTTCTTTTCTCTTTAAATAATAATAACAAGAACGGATGAATCCATTTAAACTCTCACTGTTCTGATATTCACGTCCTGAAAATTGTTGCTTAAAGGGGCACTCCAGTTCTACAAATACTCTTCATGAGGAGCACTCAGCCTGTGAAGAGAGCTGTGTGACGTCTGTTGTGTCTCTGTTGCAGCTTTGAAAAGAAAATGACCCTGAACATGTCATCAGGGTTATCTTAGTTTGGGCTCGGAGACTATAGATTTATAAATCAAATAAGTTACAAACTAGGGATGTGAAATTGTAAGTTTAGTAATTTCTGACTTTATGGGGAAGTGCTCGAAAACCGACCAAATATGGGTGTGTTACCTCGGCGACAGTCTGTTGTTCAATGTAATTAAACCCACTTTTAGTCACTGTACTGTAATGCGCTTCACCGGCTCTGCAGTCATGTAGTCATCTTGAGTTGTCCGATGGTAAAACTCAAAGGTCATTAACATGTTTATCCCTTACAACTCTACCATCTGACTCATATAATGTTAATGCACCGAGTTGCATGATGGGAAGTGTAGTATCCAATGTTTTCGGAGCTTGACCCAAACCAGGGAACTTAAATCTAAGTTTCTGCTGCTTCAGTTTTGACCATTCTTTTCCTGCGTCCCGTGAGTCCTCCAACTACTAAATTTCTTGCTTGCTAAGCAAGAAATTTTGATGCCAGTTTTGATGTTGATGATGCAGCCTTCAGTTAACGCTTACGTTAGATAAAAACAGAGACAGGAAATCCAATTAAAAGCAGCTCAGTCACCTCCACCTTCTGAGAAAACATGTGAGCAGAATATGAGTGTGCCTGTTCTCTTTATTTTTATTTGCATATTCATGTGCTCATTTTTGTGTGTGCGTGTGATCTCCCTCGCAGGTTACAAGACTTAACCATTTACAACCCTGAAAGGACCATCACGGTGAAGGGCATCTTGGATGCGTGTTGTAAAGCTGAGGTAGAGATCATGAAGAAACTGAGGGAAGCCTACGAGAATGACATTGCTGCTATAAACGTGAGTTATTTCCAGTGTGTATGTGTGTGTGTTTGTGTGTGTGTATGTTTGTGTCTTTTGTCTGTCTCATTTCTTATCCCAGGTTGACTCACACAGACTGACAGGTGAACAACAGAGAGGAGTGGTCATATACAAAAGATAATATCACCTCCCCATTCAGTACATGTTACCACCAGGATTAGCAATACCCGTTGTTGTGCGCTTGGTAAACGGATGACAGTAAACGATCGCTGAATAGCTCATCGGTGACTCGAGTGTTTGAGCACAGCATGTCTGTGGACGTGTGTGTGTGTGTGCGTGTGCGTGTGCGTGTGTGTGCGTGTGCATGTGTATGTGGAGCCTCTGACTCATGCTCTCTTCCCCGCTGCGTGTGTCTGTGTTCCTGCTGTAACACACTGCGTTTCCCAGCATCCATCTGATATCTGTAGGCTGCTCTCTCGCCCAGCTCCTCTTTCACGCCGCCCTGATGACATCACTGGTGCTGCAGCCAGAGAGGTCAACCACAGAGGAAGAGAGATAGCGATGCTATCACACAGTGAACGCACAGCACAGAGATGAATGTGGACAGTGTGATTGTGTTAAGGGTGATGTTGCTGAACTTGTGGAGAGACTCAGACTTAGCATCAAAGTGTCTGTTTTTTGCTGCTAGTTTTCTCCTTCATTTTCACTGTCCAAATATTGGCTCGGGAATAATCATCAAGAAGTAACACGCAGCATGCGGTTAAATTGTTCTGGCTGGCGTGAGCACTTTTTGGCACCTGCCAGGCTGAGCGTCTACAGTAAGCGGTGAGGGCCATCTAGCGTGATTCTGCGGATATTACACAAAGCTCTCTGGGAACAAGGAAGTGAAAGGAGACCGCGTGTCTTGTCACGGGCATGAAACCAGAATAGCTGACTTGACTTTGAGGGAAGAATATTTTTGTTAAGCAACAGCATACTGTCCTGTGAAAACCACGTATCTCAGAGCATCAACTTTTCATGAGCTAAAAAAAACCCCCCCAAAAAAACCAGCCTGGTTTATTTATCATAAGAAGTTGGAGAATTTGTTCAACCCATAAAGAAGCACGTTTATCTGAAACTTTTAAATTCACTAAATTTTGCGACACAAATAAAAGTAACAGTTTTATGTGGTGGAGTAAGTGGTAGTAAAGGAACAGGTCACACAACAAAGAATGAAACCGCAATTTTCATTGTGAGTCAAACTGCAGATTAGTTTCCCAATAATTGGACAATAACTTACCAAATGATATAGCGAGAAATGCATGTTACAATTTTCCAGAACACAAATATATTCTGATTACTTGTGTTATCCAAACAATAGTCCAAAGCCTAAACAATTTTGGTAATTATTGTTTTGTTTTTTAAAAATTAAAAAACAGGTTTAAAGAAAATACTTACAGTGAAGGAGTCATTTATGTTTTCTCCTCATTTTCTCTCCCCTTCTCATTAGCTGCTGATTTTCCGTGTTGTGTTTTTTACTTTAATCTATAGTGGTCAGTGTCCTCTTGCTGCAGGAATCAGAACAACTTGCAAATGTCTGACGAGATAAAATCCATGTTAAAATCTGTTTAAACTGATCTGCTCCTTTATAAAAACTTGAAAAAAAAAACCCAAAACCCCCCTCGCCAAAAAAAATCAGTGAGCTTTAATGAAATCCTAGTGTTTCGTCTTCTTTCTTGTAACTCATGGCTAAAATCTGCCTGTGCCTCCCTTCTTCTTCTTCTGCACAGCAACAGGCCAACCTGATCCCAGGATTGAACTTGAACGCTCTGGGCATCTTCTCCTCTGGTCTCCCGGTGCTGCCCCCTGCTGCTGGACCACGCGGTGCAGTGCCCCCTGTTGCACCAGCAGGATACAACCCATTCTTAGTGAGTATGCCCTTTTTTTCCTGCACTCAACCATAAAATGTTGAGGGTATTTTTTTTTTTTTAAATGCCTCTTTTAGAGTGACTTTGCCAACATCGTTTTCTCTCGCCCAGCAAAATGATGCACAGCTCCTGTGGGGATTAGTTTTGACTTGTTATTGTAATTTGTTTCCAACAAATGGTAAACCAGGTTGCCCCTGAAGTGCTTTTTGAAAAAACAATACTTTGTTGACTCAGGTCTTCCTGCATGATGTTGTATGCAGTCTGAAACAGCCAGAATTCCCCCATCTTCTCCAGAGATGAGTCAGTTTGTCTGTAAAACAAAGTCTCCACTCATTGCCTGATGAGGGCGAGCCAAAGCAGTGTGAGACAGAGTGTGAGAATGTATTTGCGTGCTTCGTAGTCAAGAAAGTCAGTGTGTGATTCACTGTGAGTTTATGGCCTGAAATTCCCCCCTAGTGAGAGCCTGACTTGTGTACATGCATGTGTCTTTTAAAGTGTGCGTTTGTGAGTGTTTATGTGCCATCTGATCGGCCTGCTTGTCACTTCACTTTCAGAGTCACTCTTCACATCTCAGTGGCCTGTACGGGGTTCCTCCAGCAAGTGCCATCACCCACCAGCACTCAGTATGTTGCCTAAAATCTGCACTACAGTCAGTGTTGCCTTGGTGATCAAAGACTTTCCAGCTCATTTCTTGTCCTTTTGTGCTACTAGATAATTATTGTAATAGTTGGTGGCAATTTAAAACCACATTTGTTACACACCAGAAGCTTTGGAAAAGCCTCCCACTTAGGATGTAACAGTTTTCTTCCTCTTGCGTTGTGAAAAAAAATCCACCCACTTCCTTGAAACCTGCCACAGAATAGATAAATAAAGGAAGATATAGGACCAATCGAGACATACTGTAAATAACAGGCTGTTGCAACCTCTCAGTCAGCGTCTGTGTTGGACAGTGGGTCTGGCATTCCTGCATCCCATCGCCCAGTCACCAGAACACCACAAATATTTCTGGAAGGGGACTTTTCAGCCCAGAGTTGTGGCTCGTAAAAATTCACTTTATAAACCTCGAGTACATGAGTGTTACCATGCTAAGAAAAACAAAAACATAGGGCAACCATCTGCCCTAATAGGAAATATTCCATTCAGACTCGGCCAGAGCGGGATGTTTACCCAGAGAGAAAACCCTCACAGAGAGCTCAGTTTAGCTTTCGTTGCATGTGGTGTCATCGTTTTCGGCTGCTCTTCAAGTATCTGACAACTTAAATCAGAATTTCTGTAACTATTTAAAGTAGTTTCAAAGGTTTTTTCCTCTGCCGCCATCAGCAGGAAAGTTTAGTTAAAGTGTAGTAAAATATTTTTTTTCCTGTGTGGTCTTTTTTTTTTTTTTTTCAGCAACAGGCTCCAGAACAGGAGGTTGTCTACCTCTTTATTCCAACTCAGGCAGTCGGGGCCCTGATCGGCAAGAAGGGCCAGCACATCAAACAACTCGCCCACTTCGCTGGAGCTTCTATCAAGGTGGGTTTTTACCAGACTTCAATGAGAAGGGGGGGGGGTGTGAACCATCTCTCATCAACATTTAGAGTTGAATCCTCAAACACAAGTTACACATGCCTCACATTTTTCAGAGCTTCACATCGGGCATGAAGGTCGTTAAGTTGGTGAGTGCTGGCTGAGTCAGCGGCACTTCATGGACCACAGCTGAGGATGTTAGTTATTTATGGTCAAAAACAAAGAAGAAAAAGGAGATGACTAGTGAAGTGAGCAATTCAGAAAGCCCCTGAAGCTCCGTCTGGAGAGGTGGGACAGCTGGTCAATGCATCCTTGTAACGCAATGACAGGCAATTCATGCTTTTCTCAGGATACTGCAGGTTTCTCAGATGATTCAGTGGTTTGCATTGAATTACCACAGAACAAGAGGACCAGCTTTTGGCCAGATTTTCTCCTTTTTTGTCTCCATAACTTGTCTCTCTGTGTGTATGTCAGATTGCCCCAGCTGAGAGCCCAGACGTTACTGAGAGGATGGTTATCATTACTGGAACTCCAGAGGCTCAGTTTAAGGTAAAAATAACCACTATGATTGTGTGCAGGAATATTCATATAAAAATGCGATTGATGCTGAAATTTTGGAGGAAATTGCTGCGTCTAAATTCATAAATATTTGTCAAAAATCATTCATTTGTCCTGTACAGTATTATAGTAAACAGCAGTGGATCACTGTGTGTCCCCATTTTCCCCAGTCTCTCCTTGCCTCATACCCTCCTCTGTATTCCAGGCCCAAGGTCGGATATTTGGGAAGCTGAAAGAGGAGAACTTCTTCTCAGCGAAGGAGGAGGTCAAACTGGAGACGCACATCAAGGTTCCCTCAACTGCAGCTGGCAGGGTCATTGGTAAAGGAGGCAAGACGGTGAGTTGTTGCTTGAATTGAACTAAATTATGGTCAAGATTGGAAAACAAACTGTTGCATATACTGACAATACTTAATCTGTGTCTAACCTAAGTCTTTTTTGGATACGTCCATTGTTTTATATTTATTCAAATTGTGCATTTTTACATTTGGGATCCCCATAATTATCAGAAAACTTCCAGGAGACTGCAGTCTGAACTCTGCTTGGGAAAAACTCGAACATCTCTTTACTCAAAAGTAGCTCACGCAGTTTTTAATTGAAATTAACCAGTATTTATATTTGCATAACAACAAACACAGTAAATAAATGAACAGCAAGTGTGCTCCTGACCAATGATTACTGCACATGATGTACCACCGTCTTTGCTCGGGTTCATCAGATACAGTTCACCATCATTTGATACCTTGTCTCCCAGTGTGTGATATCAGTGTGTTATGTAAGTGAGGCTGCAGGTGACATTCAGAGCAAGACGATGACCTCTTGACGTCTGTGTCTATTTTTCAGGTAAACGAGCTCCAGAACCTTACGAGTGCAGAGGTCATCGTACCGCGGGACCAAACTCCAGACGAGAATGACGAGGTCTTTGTGAAAATCAGTGGGCATTTCTTTGCCAGCCAGGTAAGAAAGAAAAAAAAATAATGACTGCATTTCTCGTTAATGCAGTGGCAACTGGGTGTGCAGGTGGTAGTGGTGGAGGATTTAATCCACAACAAACAAATGCACGACATGCATGTACTCATAAAACGTAGGGTAATGTCAGTATTGATAATGCTCAAGTAGAAGCCTTAATTTAGCAGCTGTGTGTTTAATAACCACAAAATATGCTGAAGCATGTTTCTTTTTGGAACTATCTCTATCCTCACCTGTTGTTCAGCTGTAGCATCATTTTTTCGTGTCAGTGCTCAACTCGGCAGCCAGGGCTAATTATTATTAGTAGTTATCAACTGCAGTTGAAGTGCAAAAATAAGCTGAAACTTACAAGAAAAGAACAAAATAAGTAAAGTAAGTCAAACTATAATATCTTAGATGCGATTGTGACAGAAAACAATGATAAAGGTGTAAAACACACACACACACACACACACACACAGTCCTTTCTATATATATACATATACATACCTATTATAGGGATATAAACAAACAATTTTTTTTGACAACCCCAACTCAAGAACATTGACTAACTTATTTAGGCGTTTACAACCGTATCACATGGTCTTAATCAGCAGATGGATTTTGCTCAGTTGTTATGGAGATGGATCTATGCGTGAAATCATAATAGCTCCTCAGCTTTCACATCTGTCTCCATAGCAACTGGGCACCCTCTATCTGTTGATGAAGACTGTGTTATGTGGTTGAAAGTTCCAGAAAATCTATTGTTGTATTGTCAGACGACTATTGATACCTGGCAATTATTTTGTTAGCATACATACATACAACTACAGATGCTATTAACCCATTAATCTTACACTTACCGAAGGTGCATTGTCTAAATACTAAAAAAGAATTAATTAGATTTAAATGTAAATTTTTTTTTTTCACTTCTGACCAGCTTTTTAAAACTACTTTTACTCACACATACTGAGCATATAGTAATGCAATAATAACAAACAGACAGATACATAGAGTATCATAGTATAGTAAGGCATAATGTGCTGTTAATATAAACTTGACAGTTATCTATATATCAATTCTTACACTCTGAATTTCAGATACATTTACATATAGGGTTTAATTCAATCAGTCTTTTTCACTTTTCCCATTTTTTCACATTGTGGTGGTCCTTCCCTTTACTGTCCCTTTTTTTACATACGGACACCGTGTCTTGTATCGTCGCTCGGCTAACACCTCATCCTACATGTGATGTCTTTGCAACAGACTGCACAGAGGAAGATCCGGGAGATCATACAGCAGGTCAAACAGCAGGAACAGAAACACCAGCAGGGCGCCGCCGTGTCACCGCACCACTCCAAGTGACCAGCAGGGCGGCTTCAGTGGGCGCCAGCCAATGAATGTAGCCCTCCCAAACGGACAGAGACCTACCCAGACAAAGGCGAAGGCCAAGGGGGACATGCAGGGCAGACCAGCAGCACCGGGATCAAAACCAAAGAACTTTACTAGGGGGGAGACAAGTGAGAGCCAAAGGCTGAGGGCATTGTGTGCACTGCCAGCCCTGTGAGAGCAGATAGAGTGGGAGAAACCGTACTGATATAATACGACAAAAAAAAAGACCAAAAAAATCTATAGGAAAGATGGAAATGGCAGAGAATTGGGAACTGTTGTCTTCACAGTCAAAAAAAAAAGGTAAACAGGAAATAGTATGTCGCCCTGCATAACGTTATCTCTTTAGTTGGACTAACATAGGCCTAACAAATGGATAAAGCAACTGTATTAACATGAGCATATACAAGGCATTGTGATTGATATTTTGGGTTAGAATGAGAGCGAGTGACAATGGACCTTCTCTTACAAGAGTTTGAGATGAGATTAAATATCCTTAGCAGTATTAATACAGAGTAGAAAAGTATATTGATACACACTGAGAGTATGCACTGTTATTTTTCTACCAAAATGACAGTACGACTTGGTGTAGTTTTTAATATTTTGCTTGTTCCTGACATTGATCGGGCTGTGACAGCCACACAAAGCAGTTCCCCTTGTTTGTTCACACTTTAGGCCACTGAAATCAAAAAAGAAATCCCCTATAAGTAAATATGGTGAATGGTTCTGAGTCTTTGTAACAAGCCTGTGTGTGTGCCAACGCAAAAGATAACGTCCCTTTGAAATGTCTCTCACCATTCATATCTGATGCTACACTTATTTCTTTTAATTTCTTTTTTTTCTGCTAATTTCTGCTTCACTTTCTCATCACTCTCTCTCATCGGGCATCATGTTTTTTTTAATAGGGTAAAAATATTTGTTGTCAAGAAACACTTTTTTTCAGTAGCCTTTTGAAAACACTGCCACTTTCGCTCAACAGAGGTTAAAAGCCACCGAGGGATTTTTTTTTTTTTTTTTTACCAGTAAACTGGTATCACTCTCCCATGCTGTACAGTAGTAGAATATATCTACATTCATGCTTGTTGTCCTCATATATTAAAAAAAATCAAAAGGATGTCTCTAAAGGCATTCTCCTCGACGATCAGAGCAAAAATTGACGTCTTAAAAAAAAAAGAAAAAAAAGGTGCACCTTTGCTTGTTAACAGGCAACCAGTTGTTTTTGAATGTGCACTGCCACACACTCGGCCTTATGAGGACGTCACAAGGGCCAGCACAAAATGTGAGCTGAGGGCCCAAAAAAAAGGGGTGGGGGGTGGGGGTGCAGACTTGTGGTGTGTGGAGTGGCAGTGAGGAAAATTTTTGGGGTTAGCGGGTGGGTGGGTGGGTGGGGGGGGGTTATAGGGAGGCACTGTATGACCTGTGGTACACACACAACCGCAAACGTGACCGCAGCGGCGTTTGGCTTTAACCCTCTCTTGTCAGGGAGCGTTCTAAAACGGCATGACAGCTGTGAATGTACAATATGCAGCCTTTTTAGAAAATATCGCCCCTGCCGTGTCCAGCAGGGCCAGGCCAGAGGCACAGACACGATTGTCATTCTCACTCTCGCTCTTTTCTTTCATCTTCACTTTTTTGCTGTTTTATTTTGGCGAGCTGGCCGCCTGCTCTACGAGCACGCTGGACACGCGGGTCCTGGTGTCCCTTTGTGCTTTACTTTGGAGACCATGGAAGCTTGTTGCCTTATTTTGTCACCTTTCAGACATCACCCATCAGCTTCATCTTCCAGACGCAAGGTTATTGCCAATACGCACAGCTTCCTCCGTGTGTGTGTATGTGTGTGTGCGTGTGCGCATGTGTGTGTGTATATATATATAAAAAGAGAGAGTAATATTTATGAATCTATTTTTTTCCTATTTTGTGATGAGAGCTATTGATAAGAAACAAAAAGAAAACAAAGTCCTTTTCTTTTTTTCCTCAGTGGGACACTGCCATATTATTTTGAAGGGAAGTGTTTATTTTCTTGAAAACTAGACTATGAATAATAATATAAATGAAAACCTGAAAAAATAGGAGAACAGTAAAGTGAACGACCGTGCTAACATTGGTCAGGATGTGAACAGTGCGCATGTCAGTATTGTGATCTACCTCAGGCTTCAGGGTACCTCAGTCCAATCTTTCATTTCCCCTTTTTCCACATTTTGTATGCCTTGTTAACCTTGTTGATCATTTTGAGCGTTTTTAATTTTCTTTTTTAATGAAAAAAAAAATAGATCAAGAGAAAAGATCTACAGTAATCTCTAAGCTCTTCAGGTCCAGCTGACTAGTGAAACTTTGTAAACCGTAGTCAACTCTGTTGGACTGTCTTTGCCTGGACGCCAAACAACCTCTTAATGATACACGTCAAAGGATTTCCAAGTCGATTTTTTTGCTAGAAAGGAATGAAGAGCAGGATCTAAGGGGTACATACCTGTCCGAAGTGGTTCTGAATGTGGATGTTGTGTACTGATTTCACCATCAAAGAAAGACAAAAAAAAAAAAAAGTTACAAATCGGTTGATAGAAACAGAAACTAACCAACTGTACCTCCTGTTTTTCCCAACTGTACCTCCAGGTTTTTTGAGACTTAAAAAACAAAAGCAAAAAAACAAAAAAACAAAAACAATGAAGTTCATTCACTTGTGAAAAAAATGCATTTTATAACAACCCAACCCAATCTTACCAGCTCTATTTGATAACAGCATACTCTGGGGTTGATTTGAAGAAAACACAAAGCTGCAAAAATACACTGACAGGACTCTTGAACATGGTGTAAAACCCTAGTCTTCTGTGTAGAGAATGTAGAACAACTCTAGTCGTTGAAATGTCACTGTGTACGACAAGATAACTGTATATCTGTAAACATGTACAATAGTCACATAAATGCATCGTCTCTCTATAACACTTACCAGTCTGCACCTGCATTGTGCGAGATGGTGGGAGAAGTTTAGAGCGTCACAGCTTCCCTCAAAAATGACCTCTATATGCTTTTCTCATCAATCTACCAATATTATTTTAATTTTTTTTTTTTTTTTTTTGTGCTGTACATTTCAGAATTACCTCTCAGAATCCAAGGCTGACGTTAGTTACTAAAACCGATGTAGGGCAAAAGTATTAAATAAATGAATGATATAGTGAAAGTTAGTGTTTGTCTTTGGGGTTCTTTTGACTGTTGAGAGCTGATTTTTAACTTTGGTGGGCAGACTGTTGTCATCAGATAAGGTGGATCATTTTTGTCCCAGTGAACACAAACTAGCAGTGCTAAAACAAATAAATAAATAAAACATAAAGGTCTATGAAACTCACACAATGCCTGAGGCTGTTTCAGCAAGCCTCTCCACAGCCGGTACAGTACCTCATACTGATGACAATAGCTCACCAGACCTGATTAAAATACCCTGACCTTACCCACACGAATGCAGTACGGTGCTTCTACTCGAACGCATGACTCCTGTGGTGGTCTGCTTCACTGTAGTAGGGCATGTCGAGGAGGAAACGGCTTTCCACAGTAGCACTGGAAATTGTAGTTTGTCAGTCATGGTTTGTTTGATTGTCAGGAGTAGTTTCTTTTTTTTTTTTTTTTTTTTTTTTTTAAGAGCAGTTTTGAAGTTGAGGCTCTTTTCTTGCATTGCGGAGGACGCTTCAGACCTCTGTCTCTCTTATGTTTTTGGCTCTTTATAAGCGCAGGTTTCCCTCTAGCTGGTTCGGTTTTCGCTGTGGTGTTGTGAGCGGAGCATCCTGGTTGTTGAGACATCTGTGAGGCAACCGCAATCTGAGGCGAAACTTGTCAAGATGGTAGTAAACTTTTTTTTTTTTTTTTTAACTTCCAAGGATAGTTTGTTTCTAGGTTTTTGTGGGGTGTTGCTAGGCATTAATATTCATTACCAGAAAACCACAATCACACACATCACTGAGGACAGTGTACAGTGTTGTTAGTCATATCACACGGTGGTTGGATAGTTTAGGCTTTACCTTGTTTTCTGTTGATCTGGTTTGCTCGTCAGTTACACTGATTTAATAATGCAGTATGTCTGGAGCAGTAGTTTGGATTCTTTGCTTTAATATTCATTCCTGTTAGATCACTACCAATAATACTAGCTGTTAAAAATGTGGTTGAAAAATATCCTAGCTAGGGTTTTCAACATATTTGGGAATCAGAATGGCAAAAAAAAAAAAAAAAAAAAAAAAAAAAAAAAATTGCAAGTAGGTATGACTGTTTGACAAGCGGGAGGGTTGACAGAGTATCCAGGTCTGAAAATAAATAAGTTGATTGAAATTGTTCTGACTTTGGGAATGAACAGCAAAAGTGGGCATTTTAACAACCATCCAAAAACGTATGGATTAGCTGAGGAAGGATTTAGTAAAGTCTGGTCAGATGTATGCAGAACCACAGCAGTGTTTTTTTTTGTCCCATCTTCTTGTTCAATGAGCAAACACAAAGCATTGCATGAGACTGTTGTAGGCGATCCAGTATGTATTACACTTCATATAGCACTAGACTTTCAGTAGTGGTTTTACATGGATCCATTTCTTAACTGCATTTCACCATTTGGGAGATTCCTTTTGTTTCCTCAGTAGGTCAAAACCCTAAAGTCCTACATTTCCCACGGGCCAAAAGGTCCCAAACACCTCAAGGTAATTAGTGACTGTGCGCTGGACAGACATATGATCCATTTTTAACACATCTTGTGGATCCATGACTTTCTGGTAACAGCCATGCTGTTGTTTTGAGTTGTGAGTGAACTGTATTGCTGAGCAACCTGGATCTGAGCAATAAAGAATATTTGAAAGAAAGTGTTGTTTTATCACGTTTACCGTTTTATTATTTCAAAGATTTTTTCACTTCTGAAATAAAAAAAGTGCCACATCATTTGTGATCCGACATACTGCAAATGTCACTGCCATGAATTATATTTAAAAGAATTTACATGTCTGGGGAAACAAAATTGCAGAGACAACATTTTTCACTTTAACCCACATGAAGAAAGAAAATACACTTTATGAAACACACACGCAGTAGGACCAGAATGCTGCTCTTCAACACACATGATAAGAGGCAGCAAAGATGGATTTTGAAGCAATATTAAAGCTTGATTTAACAGAGGCCTCACGCTGCCTGAATTAACTGCACATTCACTTTCAAATAAGAATCCAGCTCATTAACATCAAGACACATTAAATCAGGGCTGTACATTTAGTCACAAAAATCATAATGTAATTCAACTGGTTCCTCAAAAGGACATGTGGACATGGTACTCTGGTCTTTCCGAGGCCAAATACTGGTCTCTAAATTACACTGTACAATGTGAAAAACAGTTCAGAGTTGAAAAATAGTAAAAAAAAAAAAAACTGCCCTATATACTTTATTACAATTTACACTGAAATTGTAAGATGTGATTGTCAAACAAGTAAAATACAACTTCACGTTGTGTAGTTTATACTGCAAATAGTATTTCAGTTACAAATAACATTGTTTACACAAACCCAACAAAATGATCATATGAACCATCCAGCTCGTACAAACATAGGTAGGCTTTTAATATTTACATACATTTTTCCGCATGTCCATGCTGGAGGTAGAAGTTCATGACTGCATGACAGGCACTTTGAACACTCACTTAATAATATAACGAGTGCAGGAGCAAATTTTCCTTAAAATCCTTCCCCCCCTCAATATGAATACTGTACAGTGATACATCTATATACAGATGCTGTGTATGCTGTTGTTGTGGTACAGAAACACCAACATTTGGTAACACAACACACTCAGCTTCAAATCCCACTGTGACAGTCTCATCATTTTTTTTTAAAGTTAAAATCCCTTTCCCATGTCCAGGTGGCTCCAGGAAATAAAGCACTCCAGATAAAAGAGGCTGTCACACGCACGTGTGTGCAAAGGTTTTGTGAGTCTCCACTTCACATACATTCACTCTCGAGGGCAGAGCACACCAAAACACCAAGAACAAAGTCATTTACAGAACAAATCACTGGACCTTCTTATCTGTGATGAGTCCATTCTGTGAGCGGACATCCAGTTTGAGACGCCTCTGACTGTAGTGGCGGATGAGGGCACCGGGCAGCAGAGCCATGCAGGCGATGGCCAGCAGCTGCAGCAGCCGCTCCCAGGAGAACAAGTCATCAAGCGACGATACCTCAGACAGCATGACGCCTGTCTGGACACAGATGAAGTTGTACGGCAGGAGACCTATGAAAGCAGATCAAAAACAAACGGCAGTGAGTCGCGATATGGAACTTTATTTGCAACACTGAGACCAATACTTCGGTGTTCTGGTTTGAATTGATGCACTCTGACTGACAATTTAAGGAAAACGACAAAACTATGAATAGAGCTTAAGGAACAAATATTAAACAGTAATTGGCATTTAACCTATTATGCTAAAACTTGTGGTTCATGAATACATGACGTACAGTATGAAGAGTGTGGAGAGAGTGTCATCACATCATTTACTGACAGCTCTGACAAGCCGTCAACTACGTGATCCACGTGTGCTTGCTTACCAATGAAGACTGAGCAGAAGAAGAAGGTGATCGGGATGTTTACAATCGGGGCCGACATGTTCAGAAACCAGTTGGGTGTCATGGGAAAGAATCGTAGGAAGAGCAGAAAGAAGAATAGACAGTCCTGGTTCTCCTCAACCTGGGAGAGAGACATTACATGCTAAACAACGGTTTATGACGGGACAGTAGATTATAGATTATACAATAGATTCTTTTTTGTAATTTCTCTTTTGGCTGATAGTGTCACGTCACATTGTTTCTGGTACTGTAATAACAAAAATCCAGTGTCAAATGACAGTAAATACTATTACACGCTGTGTAGCTTATCAACAGGTATGTGATAACAATCATCATTTGACTTTGTTATAGTGGAATCAGATTTATTTTGGTGAGTAACACTGTGGCATAACTTCGCCTAACATTACCCTAACTGTGATTCAGAGTCAGTACAAAGCATTGTGTCCCGTTGACGTAGGTCTCATAGTTACTATGAAATCATGAGATGTTTATTATTACACAACACATCCTTTGGGAGGTGATAAAACTTGTGAAGGCTTACAACCCATATTGTAAGAGATTTTACAAGAAGAATCATAACGTTAGGTTTTCATTGGGACTCTTAGAATGGAGAGTTCTCATTCTCATTTCACTCTTTTACTTGAGTTAATTTGTGCATGCAGACCTCTTGGCAGTGTATTTATATGCACTGTCAGCAGTATGCAGATCTTGTTCTCTCTATGTAGAACATCTACACACCTGGAAGAACAGTTAATTGTTGAGATTTAAACTTTGTACATCAGCTCTTTACAAATTTGCAAACATAATTCTATACAACTACTTTTAACATTTTTTGCCTTGAATTAGTTGTTTACACTGTGTCACACATATACCTTCCTCTGTAGCATGGAGACTTTATCAGGGAAGAGGTTCACAATGTAGTGCTTTCCGAAGGCCTGGGACAGGAGGTAGCACATGGTGGAGCCCACAGTGGTGAGCACACAGGCTAACAGCAGTCCTTGATATGGTCCAAATATAGCTCCTGCAAGAATGTTCTGCACAAAGACAAGTGGAGACCAAAGACCTGTGTTACTAAACATCATCAATATGTGTGTCAGCTCTGACACGCACCCTGTCCAGACCTGGCATTAACATGCATCTCGGGTGATCCGATCACAAGTGGACAGCTCTAAGTACAGGTGTGAATGCACCCAGGAAGCACTGAGGACACATTTGACATCCACAGTCTAATTAGCCCCGCCTCAGTTTCATAATGAACCGAAAATAGTTTTAAACTTCTCACTGTGTTTCCCATACATAGATTTATTGTGGCGGCTATATCAACACTGACAGTCACATATTGATTTTCATTTTATTTTTTACTATTTCAAATGGCTAAAACCTTATTTCACTGCGCGCTGCTGTAAACTGCATGTGGCTTGTAGTTTTGGGCTTTTCTCTGTGCTGCACACTCAGCTATGCAGAAAGTATTACAATGAGCGGCCAACAGTCCAGCATGGCTGCAACACAAACTGACATTCCCTTCTTGTTTGCACTAGATGAGTATTTTTATCCTCTGCAGTGTGTCATCTTTAAAGACAAAACCAAGCACACACCACATGCAGGCCAAGTCCCTTTTCAGTTTTTCTTAAAGTACGTCTCTCACGAAAGCCTAAATTCTTTTACACCTACCAAGCATGACAGTTTTTAGCAAATTTCAATCCATTTTTCATATTTTTCTATTAAACAATGTCCTTGACATCCAGCATCAGTACAAAGAACACCTGAGAATGTTTTTACCTTACCAGGAACGAGGATCCAGGAATGGCAAAGGACTGCTTGTACAGATATGCACTACAGAAGAGTAGCAGGACATATCCAGTGTGCTCTGTCTTGTAAAACTGCAGAAGCTCAGCCAGTTCTCTCAGTTCCTCCAAGTCTGAAGGGAACTTCAACCTGCAGCAACATCAACACTCAAGTTAGTCACATCATCCATTCATCCATGTACAGAAAGGGTAGGGAAATATGGACAGATGACATAGTAATCAGAAATATCTCAATTTTGACAGCAGCATAACTACAAACAAATATAAAATTGGGTATTTCTGTAAATAGTCTGCAAATAGTCATCAATATAAAATGAATCAGCAGTTTATCAGTAATTTTACAATTGATAAATTACAATTAAAATAATAATTAAAAAAAAGAAAAAAGAAAAGTAAAATACAAAAAAAAATCTCTAGTTCCATGTGACTGAACTGTGGGCTTAATGAAATCGCAATGGGCATTTTTCACTATTCCCGAGTTTATTGACTACTTGTTAGTAGCAGCCCTATCTTATTCTATTTACCACGTTGCTTATGGTTAAGTCTCAACAGTAAAACAATTGTTAAATCACAATATAACACACCAAGCACAGAGCAATGGTTTCTTTTAATAAGAGCAAAATAATCATAACCAATAAGCATTAGATGGTAAAAATGTAACTGCTAATATTTTGTTGATTTTACATATTATGATATGTTATCATGATATTTTGTTCCACAACTGTGTAACATAAAATACAGAATAAATAGGGAATATTCAACTACATTGCGACATGCTTAATTATTATAAGTTCCCCGATCATTATAACTGCTTTTGGCTGTGGATACAGGTGTGTGAAGGGGAGAGAAGGTGGGATGGGGGTATGCTAACATTAGTCAGCTAGCGACACTAACGTTACAGTAGCATACTATTTAAATACTGGAGCTAGATACATTTATATATATGTCAAACCTAGAGAAATACTTTATCTTCTCCTGCTAACGGCTAACACCAGTCACCTGCTGGCTTCTTCTGAGCTGTCGGGGGGCCGCTCAGACTCTGCTGTGTCCACATGTTCTCTTTCGGCAGCTGGATGAGGACGTCGTCGGGGGGCCGCGGGCAGGTACAGGGACAGTGAGTACAGGTACAAGCTGGCTAACACAACTACAGCGATTAGTCCGACGAGTGAGCGCATGTTTCTCACTTTAGTAGCCAGTAAACCACCGACTGTTTCAGCTCCCAGTTGTCACCGAGAGCAACGGAAAGAAACAACGGCGGGCCAACCGCTGCAGCGACGTCACTTCCGCCTATCGACAGACTTTAAGTTATTGTAATACTTCAGTTCAAAGATTGCACATCATTGGTCGGCAATTACATGCTACATTAAAATATGTTGTTGTTTTTCTTTGGGTGTTTTTTTGTTTTTGTTCTTACAGATTAATAACAGAAGAAGGGGAATCAAATAGAGAGAATTGGGTTTTCTGATCGGCTCATGGCCAGGTGAGGGCGGTAATGCTCTGAGTTCTGGCCAAGAAGACGAAGAAGAAAATCGTTTGGAAACATGCATGGATACATGGAGTGAAAAAGTGTTATAAAGGTTGTTGTCGTCCTGCCAGCAGGCGTGAAGTTACAAAGTTCAGTCTGCACACCAAAAAGACTTGCGACAACTTGCAGTGCTCGATCGTCGACATCATGGCTCACTATACTCGTGTTTCAGGGTCCGTTGGGTTGATTACTCTCCAAAATCCGCCTGTCAACGCGCTCAGGTGAGCTAAAGTCACAGACAAGGCTGTACAGAGTATTTTAAGATCCACGATGTTTGTTTGTGTTGTGGGAAGACAATTTACTAACCCCACATGTAGCTTTAGAGGTGCGATAGCTACACTTGCGCAAGAAAAGAGGCACACAAGATACTTTGTGCGTAAAGAGAATAACTTGATTTTGTGAGCTCAAGATAAAAAATATTTTGCCAGAGGATGGCGTCAGAGGAAAGATTTCTGATAGACAAAACAGTATTGGGCTGTAACCAATTACATTCCTCAAGTCCTGTACTTTTAGTATAATTTGTATTCTACTTAATTATTTGCATTTCATGCTACTTTATACTTCTACACTACATTTAAGAGCGAATACTTTTTACTCCCCTACATTGATCTGACAGCTACTGTTACTTTGCAGTAACAGATTTTATTTAAATCTGTGATGTCCTCATATGATGCATTGTTATAGATTAACGGTATGAAAAGTAGTTAAAATAAGCTTGACTTTGATCCTCTGCTTGCTTACATGGAAATGTATCAGTTATGACATTAATTATAATAATAAAAAACTGTTACAATACACTGACACTGGTTCCATTCTGCTGCATTGTTTTTGCTGATAATACTTACTAATATTATTACTTTTTATCTACAAAAAGGTTCAATGTAAGACTTTTACTTATAGAGGAATATTTTTCAGCTATGCTACTTTTACTTAAGAATCCTTCTGAATCCTTCTTCTCTGAGCTAAAACAGGTTTATTTTATGTACAGTGGGCTGTTGAGGACATCTCAGACTCAGCTTGTCAAGCTCAGCTTTAGCTGTTACTTAAAAAAAAAAATTTTTAAAACCTTGCTGAAGGGCACCTCAGTTGTGGTAAGGAAGTGGGGGACTTTTCTAACACACATTTATTCTGTCCGCTTTTCTATTTAGGCCACTGCTGACCCATTTTATAGAAACATTTATATATAATGTATGGTATGTTCTAAATAATGCATATCTGATGAAGTTAACATATTTTCTGCTGCGCTTTCAAGGCCTGTATTTAAGATGTATTTATCAAAAGTGATCATTGTGACATGCAAGGGTGGAACCATAGAAAATAAACAACGGGTAAGAAAAGCTACACAGAAATGATACAATAAAAATTTATAGTGATTCAGATTTTTTTTGAGAAGGACTTAAAAATCTTTCCTCTGAAGGAGGAAGAAGCGCTGCAGCAGAAAGGTCTGTTCCTTAATCCTAGATAATAACAATTTAAAAACCAACACATTAAAAAAATCCTAAATTGAGTATATCGGCAGAGGACTGCCCAATTACTGAAGTTAAGTCTAAACTTATATATATATCGATATTATAAACTCACTCACTCATGTAAAACTATGTGTTTTATTTTACACAGTGCAGCGGTGAGGCAGGGCATCGTTGACACGGTGAAGAGAGCACTCGGTGACCCAAAGGTGAAGTCAGTGGTTATCTGTGGCCAGAATGGAATATTCTGTGGGGGTATGGACATTTTTCTTTATTTCCTGAAAGTTCAAAATGTTGACACAACTCCAAATCTGCCATTTTTATTGTTGGTTTTAAATGTAAACTGCTTCAGCACACCCTTAGCAATAAGATTTAAAAAAAAAAAAAAAATCCTTTGAACTGGAACCACTCCATGACATTCTGGTTGCAAATTATGGGTGCATTTGGTCCCACATCCCACACTGTTACCTTGATGTACAATGGATTCCCTCTGGTCCTCAACAAGAGAACAAGGGAAAATGGGATTAAAATGCTGCAGGACATTTTCTTTTGACTGCAATTGGTCCACAGAGACACAACAAGAAGGAAAGCAGATTTCATACATTTTAAATTTGTATCATGTTGTGGTGATTTGGGGGATACGCTTGATGCAGAAAGCAGTCATGGAGAGGGGAAATAGAAAAGAACAAGAGAGAATATTACAACATTTGTTAATATAAAATGGAACTGGAGTTCATCAAAAACACATAAAACTGCTAAAGTAAATAATGGCACTAACAGACTCAGATAAATATTCATCAGTAGGTCATGTTTATTAAGTAAGTGCAAGTTCAACTCTGTGTTATAAAATAAACATGAACTGTTGAAGAAAATTAAAGTGAATCAACACTTGTGCTGCAACTAACAATTATTTTCATCATAGAGTAATATGCAGATTATTTTCTCGATTAAGCAATTGATCTTTTTCAAACTAAAAAAAAAACAGTTTCCTGAAGCTTAACCTGAGTTGATTAGCCTAACAATATTAAAACAAAACATATTCATCACATAAGACAAAGAAAAGTAGAAAATATTCATTCTTGACAAGCTGAAACCAATGAATGAATGGTATTCTTTCAAGAAAAAAACGACTGAAATGATTAATTAGTTGATAATTAGTTTTTTGACAAATTTTGTTCAATAAATTGTGTCATCTCTAATCACCAGCGTGTGATTTTTTAACACCAAAACTGGGGATTTTGTGTAATCTCCATCAAAGACGACATCCAGACGGATATGGAACCAGATGCACCTCACGGCGCCACTGATAACATCATCCGTTTCATTTGCATGACAGGGGCCGACATCAAAGAGTTTGGGACCAACATGTCTGGGCCTCCACTGGTACCGATGATACACGCCATCGAGGCTGCAAACAAACCGGTGGTGGCAGCCATAGAGGGAAGCGCTTTAGGCGGAGGCCTTGAGCTCGCACTTGGCTGTCATTATCGAATCGCACACTCCAAAGTTAGTTCACACTTCAGACCTCTGTGTCTCTCTCTGTCAGTGTCTCTCTAATGTCAGTGTCGAGCTGCATCACTGTCTGACTCACACTATTAAATGTTACACAGTGACTTGTCATGGGAAACATTAATTACTATATTTCCATAGTGGTTATTTATTCATTCATTCATTCATTAACACAACTCATGGGGGGTCCAAGGCAAAAAAACTACAACAATAAAAAGAAATCCACATAACAACAAAACAATAGACATTCCACAATAATCAGGCATTTACATAATTTATTCATTAAAACTATGACCGGTTTATTTTTTTTTGGTCATTTAAGAAAAATAAAAAATAAAATAGACATTACTTTCCCAGAGGTACGATATTCTTGAGATTCTCTAATACTGTGAAGATTTTTTTTCCCCCACCCTTCTAAGACATAAAATAATCACTGTAATGCGTTTACTCGCCAGAGAGAGCTGTGTTTGTGAATGTCATGGAGACCCATTGTTCAGTACCCTCCATTCATCACACTTTGTGCCTTTGTGTCCTTTCAGGCCAGACTGGGACTTCCAGAGGTGAGTCTGGGTCTACTGCCAGCTGCAGGGGGAACCCAGCGTCTGCCAAGGCTCATTGGGGTCCCAGCTGCCTTAGACCTCATCACCACAGGTAGCAAAGACAGGTTAACCTTGTCCACCTTTTTATAGAGTTGTTACGAGTTCAGATAGTTTTAATGCACTAAACTAGGTGTAGGTCAGCATCAGTAAATATGAAGGAATCTCCAAACACAATAGTCTGTTTTTTCTTACAGTGTTCTGTTTGTCGAGCCCATGTTTTGTGTGTTTAACTTGTGGTTCAAAATGAATGCCGCCTGCAAATGTTCCTGCATGTTATCATTATGAGAGTCAGTTATTATCATATTGGCAGAGCTGTTAATTAACACGGTACACAAGAGTGCTGTTACATCTGCTGTTACCGTGACGTTGGTAGTTTAGTGTGGTGACCAGCAGATGTCAGCGTGTATTCATTTTTCCTATCACCACTGCCAGTGAAACCTCTTGTGTCATTATATGAAATTTTATTAAATCATAATAAATCAAACAATTCTTCTTTTTTTTTTTGGCATTTTGCCTTAATTCGATAAAGGCAAGAATCAAACAAAGGGAAAGTATATGTCCTAATCACAAAGCCACCAGGACAATGTACTATTGCTTCTCCAATAATTTGAAATGTCACATGTCGCCCATATAGACTCTCTTTGTCCTTCATGTCTGCCGCAGGCCGCCATGTCGCTGCTGCTGAGGCGCTGCAGCTTGGAGTAGTGGATCGGGTTGCTGAGCACAGCACTGTGGATGCAGCTGTAAAGTTTGCCCTGAGTGTTGCAGGTGAGACACAAAAAAGAAAAAAGACATAAGAGCACAAGGTACCCGCTGGTATAAAATCCCCCCTGCTCTTCACCGGTTCAAAAATTGAAAGAAAAAAAGAAACTCAGTAGAAGGAACAGAAATTCCTCCTAGAGCAGTTATTTTAGGCAAGTCCGACCTCAAGAAGTGTCGACATGTAGGTTTGTAGGAAGTCAAAGGAAGCAGAAAACACGGCAGGCAGATCCTCCACCACAGAAGTCATAAATGTTTCATGGCTCTGTCAGATGTGCTCTGATGTCTTCACTGCTTTTGCTGTATTATTCAGAAGGGCGAAAAGGGACAAACTTTCCTAGAATATTAATAGTGGGCCCTCACCAGTCATTTAGGAGGATGAGGATTGCCCCGTGCGTGTGAATCAAACTCATTTACCCGCTGAATGGATTGCTAAAGTGTGCCACATCCCAGCAGTTTACGAGGAATGAGTTCTCAGTCCGTGTAAAGTGTAACACATTCAGATTTTGCTACACGGCGCTATTACTGACAGACCACACTAGTGTGCTCAGCCTGAAGAATAAGTGAGAAATAAAACAACTTTTTAAGATTTTATGTCTTTTTTTGACAGGCTTTTTGTTTATTCTTCAAAACAATTTAACAGCAGCCATATTTACGTGTTATTTTATCGCTGTTTTGAAGTACATTTTTTGGAATCATGCTTATTTGTTTTCTCGTTTAGAGTTAGATAAAAAAAAAGGATCATTTTCATGTCTGGTTTCCTGTGCTTCCAGTCTTTATGCTAAGCTAAGCTAATCCTGGTGCCCTGGCATTAGCTTTATATTTAATATACAGATGTGAGAGTGGTATCGATCTTCTCATCTAAGCCTCAGCAAGAAAGAGTATAAGTCTATTTCCCAAAATGTCAAACTAATCCTTTAAGCATTTAAGAATGGTGTTGTGAACCAGTGCACAAACCACCCACTCTGATGTGTGGTTTTGTGTGTTATCTCTCTCCATGAGGCACATGAGGGGAGGTTGTGTTTTGTTCAGCTTTGCCTAAGCAGAGCCCTGTTTGTACAAGAGCCTTTGATTCTCCTGCATGAAATGAAGATGAGATGATGTTTTCATGACTGCAGGTAGTGAGTTACTTGCTTTGGAGATGTTGTTGTCAGCTTACTCTGCAATGACGGCTCATTTCCAAGATATTAAAATTAATAGGAAGCCTGTTACTTTGTGCCTAGTAATATTGTGCCTTTCGCAAATATTCTTACTACATCCGTGCAAAATGTCAACAGCAAGACTTGAGGATTGTGTGTAAAAAAAAAAAAAAAAAAAAAAATTTTACAATCAGAAGATGATTGCATTCTTACGCTTTTTAGAAATGTTTTTTTTTCACACAACATTGCCAAGATGACTTTGAGTGGGTGAGAAAGTGAGTGTTGTTAGTAAAGCTGAGGCTTAGAGTGAGTCAGACAGAAAAGCCAGCAGCACACAAGATGGGAGATTTGGGGAGATCGAATCAAAATCTGCGAAGATTTTGACTGATACACCAGTCTCGAGTTGATTAGCAGGGGTATTAAATGGGGACAGAAAATGTGTGTCTAAATTTACAAATCAAGTGTAAGTGTTTGTGACATGGAGATGCACGGCTGATGAGTCAACCAGCACAGAATAGATTTAGTCTGTCACATCCATGAATGCAAACATAAGACACTACAGTGCTATAGTACAGTAAAGCTGACACATGGGTATATATTTATACACAAAAAAAAAAAAAAAAAGCAGTCTGTGCACTAAAATTGATGCGCGTCTGTCCTCAAGCACACACACACACACACACACACACACACACACACACACACACACACACACATACACACACACACACACACACAGATTCAAGTCTCTCGCTGGTGACAAGATTAACTTTTTTACCCCAGTAGTCGCAACATCTGCCCGCTACATCTGTCAGGACAACCAGGCTTCCCACTCGCTGCACAACAAATCCACAGCTCAACCATTTACAGATTAACTGCTGCAATAATGCCCTCCTAAAGTACATTGGATTCACATTGCACCGCCACACAGTATCTGATTGACCTTTCACTCTGGACAGAGTGTACATTTAACTGGCCTGAAATGACCTTCACCTTTCATTGTTCATCTGTCATATATTGATCCTGACAATTGTATTAGACCAAACTGTTTATTGTTTGACAAAGTGGATACCATAAATCAGATGTGGCTGCTGTCTCTTTAAGCTTTACCATGGTGACCCAGTTTCTGGCCCAGACCCACGGCTGAGTGTAATTCAGTGGAGCTGTGAAGGATTCTGACTACTGTCTCATGTAATCACGTCAGAGGAGACAGGAATGGGAATTAAGATGCTTTTTAACAAGGTTTTAGTAGAGTGGCCTTCTTCTTCATTCTCATTGTTCCCAAGCTTAAATCGCAGCAGACAGGAAGTCTATTGCTATAAAGTTTTTTGCCTATAATATTAAACTTCTCATGTAGTTTCACCTGGAAAATTGCTCCAGTATTGTACCATTGCTCACAGGCTCACAGAGAATCACAAAAATTCAATTTCCTCCGCCTTGGTTCCTAGAGTTGGAAATTTACCAACTATTTTGCCCGGAACAAAATAGTTGCTTTCCATTTTGTTTCAGATTGGTCATATTCAAGGTGGACAGTAACAGTGCACTGCCAGGGTCCCTCCAATTAGTTTGGAAATGGTCTGTCAAATCACTCTGCTCTTAGAAGCTACTGGGGTATCTAGTGATTGAGTGGACGAGTGTTCCTAAAACAGTAATTAAACCCAGACTGAGTGCCGGCTGACAAATTGGAGAAGGTGGGGGAAAAAAAAAGCGGTACCGATGGAAAAATCAGGAGGCATTTCACTGTTTAAAAAACCAAATCATGCAGGCATACATTTTGATTTGCTTTAAACTTTTAACTGGCACCAAAAGTGACAGAACTACAAGAAAAAAACTAATTCCTCTGGTGTCTCTTTTATTCCATGTTTCTATTTCAGCAAAACCACTGGATGCCCGTCGTATAAGCACCTATCCGTGTCCATGTCCGTCTGATTTTGATGCTCTGTTTGAGGGGGCGATGCAGAAGGTGCGACAAAATGCCCGTGGAGCCATAGCACCAGTGGCGTGTGTCCAGGCGGTCCGAGCTGCTGCCACCCGGCCGTACCTTCAGGGCATGGAGCGGGAGAAAGAGCTGATGGCCACTCTCTTCACCTCAGGCCAGGCCCGCGCCCTGCAGTACTGTTTCTTTGCTCAGAGAGCTGTCAGCAAGTGGAGCATGCCCAATGGAGCCCGCTGGGACACAAGCAAGCCTAGGCCTGTACATAAAGCAGCTGTCATTGGTAAGAGCTTTGGGCTTTTAATTTCTAGATGTCTGAGCTTTGAATAAGCACAAGCAAGTTGACTCATCAAGCTATCTGTGTGGCATCTCCACATTCACGTTGCCTATGGAAACTAAGCCCTCATGTACAGTTCAGCTGAGTTTTAATGGATGAATTCTCTCTTCCCTGCAGGGTGGATTGGATGTATGACAATCTGGATATGTGAAGCTCAGCAGCTTGTGCATTAAAAATTGCAAGCTATGGAAAAACTTTATGCTGCCAGGCCAGAACTATTTACAGTCTAGCATTGTTAATTTTTCTGTAGTCACCGTGTGATTTTTGTCCTCTAAGGTCTTGGCACCATGGGGAGAGGCATAGCAGTGGCCCTGGCTCAGACGGGGTTGTCTGTGGTCGCCGTGGAGACCCAGGAGAAGCAGCTCATGGAGGCAAAGCAGGCAGTGTCAGGCATGTTGGAACGAGGGGCTAAGAGACGTGGGCTGACCCCCGCCGCACTTCATAAGATCAGTTACAGCCACGACATTCAGGCTGTAGCAGACGTTGACCTGGTGATCGAGGCCGTGTTTGAGGACATGGCTCTGAAGAAGAAAGTCTTCCAGCAGCTGTCGGCTGTTTGTAAACCAGGCACTTTCCTGTGCACCAACACTTCTGCGCTAGACGTCGACCACCTGGCCTCTCAAACTCGCAACCCGGAGCTGGTGGTCGGGATGCACTTCTTTGCCCCAGCCCATGTCATGAAGCTGTTGGAGGTGGTGTATGGACCACAGTCCTCTCCTCAAGCCGTGGCCACCGCCATGCAACTGGGAAAGAAAATGGGCAAAGTCGGCGTGGCTGTTGGAAACTGCCGGGGCTTTGTGGGGAACCGCATGCTGAAGCCATACATCGAGCAAGCTTTCTTCCTGTTAGAAGAGGGAGCCACGCCTGAGTTAGTAGATCGAGCACTGGAGGAGTTTGGGTTTCCCATGGGTGTGTTCAGAATGTCTGACCTCTCTGGGCTCGATGTTGGCTGGAGGGTCAGGAAGGGGGATGGGCTGGTGGAGTCTGGTTCAGCGTCAGGGCAGCCAACCAGGCTCCGAGAAGGTCGGCGTTACAGCCCCCTGGGAGACCTGCTCTGTGAGCAAGGACGGTTTGGTCAGAAAACAGGCCGGGGATGGTACCAGTACGACCAACCTGGCAGTCGGGTTGCCAGGTCTGATCCATGGTTTCACAGCTTTCTGGAGGAGTACCGAGCCCGGCATGGCCTGGTGGCACGCCGCATTGACCACCAGGAGGTGCTGGAGCGCTGCCTCTATGCCCTGATCAATGAGGGCTTCCGCATCTTGGAGGATGGAATAGCTGCAGGACCCGAAGACATAGATATCATCTATGTGTTTGGCTATGGCTGGCCCAGGCACCGTGGAGGCCCCATGTTCTACGCTGGCATGGTGGGGCTGGCGAGGGTCTTGGAGAGGCTGGAGCACTACCACCAGGCGCACCCTGATGTGCCCTACCTGCAGCCCTGCAGCCTGCTCAGGAGGCTGGTGGCCAGTGGCAGCCCACCTGTCCACAGGTGGAGGGAAGTCATTAAGAAACTCCACAGCCAGCTTTAAATGCTATACATTTAAATACATTTCAGCTTTAATATCTCAATACACTTGAATAATAATTAAGCTGTGATAAACACAATGGACTACACTTGCATTGTGTTTTTCACAACAATAGTAATAACAATACTGATTGATTTCTTCTTTCTCATGCAGGAGGCATTTGTGCTTTCTGTGATTAATAATCTTAATTAATCTGACTGACCAGCAGCCTTCATGAGCCCACACTACTGACGTACCAGTTTATTAAGTACATGTGTACAATCCTTAAAAATCCTATCTTTGTGAAGCTTGTGGAGTTTTTGTTGACGCTGTATCAGAAATGTGGATTCAACAAACAATATATATCATTATTTGAAAAGAATCTACTGTGATACAATGAATGACCGTCTTGTTTGAGTCTAATCTCTAATAACAGATTTCTATTAAGTTTTTTCATAATGATCCAGACTTTAAAGAATCACACTCAGAAAAGCAACATTTGCTTAGAAAAGTGATGATTTTACTGATCTTCCTACATTAGGCTTGTTTGCTTATTAATTATTCATGTATAATAAATTTTGGTACATTATTTTTACCTTATGTACAATATGTGATAATATAAATCTCATCTATCATCAATGCCTCAATAAAGAAATGTCATACACAAAGATGAAGCTAGTACACCATGTACAGTATTAATGTATTAATTTTATTTATTGTTTGGCTTATTATTGTTTTTTTTATTACTCTTATCATTCTGACCCCAAGTTCAGTGAACTGCTGGATTTCAGTTCATTAGTTTCATCAGTGAAAGATTGAGTGAGGGAAAAATGTTCTTCCTGTGGTGTGTGTCTGAGGTTTCTGTTTTCTGCTGACTCAGCTGCAGCGGTGACAGAGGAGAGCTGAGGCACACGCACACACACACACACACACACACACACGACTCTCAGCTACTTTTATATAAATCAATGGCTCACTCCCGAGTCAATCTCACGCCCGGCTGTGAGCAGATGTTAGGGCTGCCACCTAGCGGCTGAAGGCTCTAGACTGAGCAGCTGGATTAAATTGCAACATAGAAGTGTGCTTCATTTCTGCCTGCAACTAGCCTACATCATTTCTTAAATATGTCATTGTTTCAGTGAAAGGTTAGTGCCAGACCAAAATATGATTAAAAAAAATATTTTAAAACTATCGATTATTACTAAAATGCTATAATTTGAATATTATCAGAAAATTGCCAGTGGGCGAATATGTTGGGGGGTTATTCGGAGGATGTATTCATTTCGGATCCAGACCCCGGTGTTTTGAAGTTTTTTAGAGGGACTGATGAAAGCCTGGGTGTGTGTTTGAAGTGCGCAGAGCAGCTGGCTTTGTGTTCGTGGACTCCTCCCGTTGTGTGATGAAGTTCAGATGCGCGCCGTTGTTCCGTACGCGCGTCACCAGCGCACACAGAGGAGCTTTCCCGACGCGAGGGGAGGATGGAGAGATGTGTGGATCACGACCACGGGAGGCTGAGAATCTGACATTACACCTCGCCAACTGACGCTCTTCCTCGTATGAGCACTAACCCAGCTGCTGTTCTGGACACACAGACCCACCGTCTCTCTCTCGCTCTCTCTCTCTCTCTCTCTCTCTCTCTCTCTCGTCCGTCTTCCAGCTGAAAAGCTTCCTGGGCTACGTGGACCGGAAAACCTCGGCTCAGTCCCTCACGGTTATGTTGTAGTTTACTCGGACGAGGCTGTGTGCGTTTCGTGAGTTTTTTTTTTTTTTTTTTTGATCCAGGAAATGTTGGCATGGCCGCCTCGGGAGCACAGAAGTGTCCGAAGAGTGAGAAGTTGGACGAGGCGCAGGCTTTGGCCAAGAGCTGCGCGGGGAGACCAGACTTCCTGCCTTGTGATGGACTCTCCATCTGCGCTACGCACAGCCACGGGAAGTGCTTCAAGCTGCACTGGTGCTGCCACTTGGGCTGGTGTCACTGTAAGTTTGTGTTACATTGTTTAATAGCTCTCTGTTTTACCAGAAATCTATCACACTGTCTCTATAATGGCAAAATACACGGGATATTTGGTGCTCACGGCCATGTTATGAATGCAGTAGCATTAATTCACTATAAGATCACACTCGTATGTGTATCGACTGGAAGAAAGAGGAGAATGTGGCAGATTCTGATAAGCTGTTACAAAAGGTTTAATGTGAGTCATTATGAGAGGTTATGTAAAGGTTGGCTGAGTCCTCAGACGCGCTCAAGGGGAACATTTGCTGCTCCAGTGGTGTTATTTCATTTTCCCTAAAAACTTTAAAACACATTTTACAGTATTGTTTCTATTCATTGCAAGAATATCGAAGTCAAACTTCATAGTTATATATATATATATATAGCCTATTCTTAACCACAGTCACATCTTCATACAGACCTCCTCATATGAATAGATTATGTGGTCTAAACAATGGAGGCTGAAAAACTGAGCAGGGATATGAATGTTTCAGGTCATGGTTCATGTGTTTGGCACTATTTATCTGATTTTGTTTCTACTTTCGGTACATAAAGTTTAGGGCAGGCCTTGAAAATTTAAATCAGTACAGTCCTCTAGTGATCGTGTTGTGCATCTTTAGGTGTTAGTCTTAATGATAGACTATGTTAAAGGTGAAAAGCACAAATTATTGTATTTATATTGAGTTTAGATATTTTTTTGTAACTAATTCGGATTTAAAGACATAGAATAACTAAAATCGTCTGATATTCCTATGTCTTCCAGTTCACTTTGTATTGAACTCCAAGTAGGAATGGGGCTTGTAGCCTTTATCCATTCCTGGTTATAATCCATCTGTTTTACATCTTATTAAGACCTGGTCCTTCAAAAGAGAGTCAACACACATCGTGTCAGTCGTCAATGTGAGAGCACAGGTGTATATTTTCCAAAAAAACATCAAAAGAAGTGCGCACCCTCACGCACGCACCCAACAAAAAAAAAAAACCTGTCAACCTTCCTTTACTTCACCATTACTGAAAATACTTCATGACTTACATTTTGACATCACACACATGAATCACCACTTTCATTTCTGCTTTTAAAGTCTTGTGATGTTCTGTATTTTCCTTTGTGTCAACAAATCCAATGTAAAGACAAAAAAACCCAACAATGCACTGATACCAATGACAAGTAAAGTGCTGTCCCTTTAGCTAAGGCCTGGTCCAGCGTATTCTTCTGTGCCACAGACCTTCATTGTTGTTCAGAAACCATAAAAAACACATCATTCCTTCATTACGTTGAACATGGGCACTCTGGTTTGTTCAACCCCACAGATGTCCTTTGTAAACACTCACAAGGGCACCAAATCTGTATTAATCCACAGCTGAAAATAGTCCCTGCTATTTATTCCTCTATTAGTGACATTTACCGATGAAACTAAATATGCATGACCCAAAAGTAAAGACTTAGATCCTCAGTAGGAAGGAATGGGCTTTGGGCTACAGACAGCACATTGATGCCAGAAATGAAGATGAACTAACATACACTATTTTTTGTGTATGTTTTGTTTATTTTTTCCATGGGATTTATTGACATGGAGAGTGTGAAATGTGAAATAACACCAGCATTGTCCTTTAAAGTAGATTTTCTACTTTTGGCCACAATAACTTGACATGTTTAGATGATGTCAAGCAGCCAAAAATGACAAAATCAATCTCTATTGTTTGGTCACGGGCCACATTTGCGGCGATATTAACTGAACTCTATAGTATTATAGTAATAGCATTTATATTGACTATTAAATTGCCTGTACTGGTAGAGCACAGGGCTGCAGCTCCACTTAAACATGGACAATTTCCTTTGCACTTGACACAGAAGTGTCAGTGGCAATTTCAACACCCGTGTACCTCGGACATTTTCTCTCCATTTGAACCTTTCTCGACCTGACACTTTGACACCACCGCAGAATCCCAATAGCTGTGCTTGAACCTGACAGGATGTCCGTTTATTTGTGCTGCCCTACGTTACCCCCGTCGCCGGCTGCCCTGAAAATCCTCAGATCAGTGTAAAACACAATCGCCATCCACTCTGCACCAGTCAGTCGGGGCTTATAGTGTGCAACTGCAGAAGTCACATTGTAATCTTTGCCATGTAATCATTGGATTTAGATGCCCGCCTTCGTTCAGAACGAGCCAAGTGATTTGAAACATCTAATGTGGCAGAAAAATGATGAATTCTGTCCAGTGTTTATTATGAGCCACATCCGGGATTTGTGATTCTCTGCAAAGTCTGCTCAGTGTTACATCATTTGTAAACATTTAGACTTGCTCCTCCTCTCCGCTTTGAATTATTCATGGCTCCTACTGAAAAGGTGCTGTGCAATGAACATGGAGACCTTTGTACCCATTATATAATTCAGGCTCGTTTTCCTATAGAAGAAAGAGACAGCCACATCACAATGGGGCCTCTCACCTTCACATCTCTTTCCACTGTAATTCACAGATCTCCCTTGCATGCGCCACAGTGAGCGTAAACCAGCTCAGACTGCTGAATCAGGCAGAACCAGGACACCCACAGAGAAAAGTATAGCAGCGTGCTTCTGAATGCAATGCCCGCCTGCTCTGCTGCCTCGGCTCACACCCTTCTTTCTAGAGATGCATAATAACGCTGGATTCAAAACAGTGACATGTTGTTACGCCCTTATATCGTCCGCTTTTTCATTTTGAATATGCCTATGACTGTCGCCTAGAGAATAAACATGTTCTGAAGCTGATCATCGTGCATTCACCACAGGGAGCCTTGCTACTCTGCCTTTTTAATGACATTTTTTAAATAGGTTTCCAGGGAGACAAATACCAAAGGTCATTGGGCTCAGAATTGAAATTCTCAAAAACAATTTATTTCTGTTTCCTTACCTGTAGAACAGTATGGAGTAATTAGATACCCATGACTTAATTCCTAGCTTGCAAACTGTACAGCTTCAGAATGCTGGTTTGTGTTCACAGAGTTCACCAAAAGTGACAAAAAACAGCAACAACAAAAAAAAACCCATCAATCTTGTTTCTTTAATTCTTTCCAGCAATTACTACTTAGTTGTAGCTTTGTTGAAAACTTTGGCTGAGAAAATGGGGAAAACTGGAATTGAATGTAGGAGGAGGCAATGTTCCCAGCTGGTGACAACATCAGTCCAAGCCTCTCATTAGTGGTAATTAGCTGTGTTTAGTGTCACCGCCAATATGTCATGTCTGATGAGAGTTTTTGCTCACAGCAGCACTCGAACCACCTGGTCTGAATGTTGTTTTTTTTTTTTTTTGCTGTCTCTTCATCCTCTACTAACTGATTACAATTACCAGACAGAGCAATGAATTACTCATTAAGGAAATCCAACAAAGTCTAATGACTCCTGAGCAGTCTTGTCAGTCTGTTCGTAGTCTGTCAGCTCTAATTTTGTACGTACGAACTTGTACTTCTGTTGTAGATACGAGAAAGTAGGATCTGCCTGTCAGACTTCCTCTGCAGTCTCATCTGTCACACCTTGCAGCTGGAGCTTGCAAATCTTTCTAAAGGGAAATATGGAGGCTTATTGGATAAAGCTCTGACCTTTTATTGATTGATTCGGGGACCAACTGAAAATTTACTGCAGCGCTGAATCATAAAAAGCTTCACCTATTATTAAAGGATCAATATATTGTCAGCACAGGCCCGAGGGGATGTTTTTTGATCGATTGTTCGTGTTTGTGAGCCGCAGCGCTTCGACCAATTTAACTGCTGCTCTGTGAGTGTTGGAAGCAGAGCATCACCAAAACAAAAGTTCAACAAGTCTGTTCTTATATTTTAAAGGATAGCTTTTTTCATGTTTCCGTAATGTAATACCACGTTCCCTGTTTGTGTTACTATCCCCTCATCACGGCTCAGTGAGGGAACACAGAGGATGAGGAATTTGGTTCTAAAAAGACTGTAATTTAATAATATACTCACTTGATTTTGCCCACTCAAACAGCTGAAGCCACATATTAGCTCTGAGCTGAACTTTAGAGTGCATATTTTCACGGAACAAGGTCACTTTGACAAAGAAATCAAGTTTGAATGAATGACAACTATCATGCAATTATACATTACCCACGTCGCTGAATTGTTGTTTTTTTCGTTCATGACAAGCTAACAGGTGACTGCAGATCTGTTGCCGTGGTAATGTGGATTGAAAAGGTAGTGGACAGCCTCGCCTTTCATCTGCTGTTTTTCCTGTGTATGGTCCTGAATCCAAACGCTACTTCTGCGATGGTTTGCTGTCATAATTATACGCTCAGAGCTGTTTGCTAGCTTCCTCCGTTATGCATTTAACAAAGAGACTGAACAATTTTTCTAGAAGACATTTTGACATGTGACAGTAGGAAAAGCACATGTGTAGAGGATGAAATTAATGATGGCTGAATTCTATTCAGCTGCTTCAGTCTCAGGGTCCTGGTATTCTGCATGCTCGTTCACTGTCATGATTTAATGGGCACACTTGAATAGACCAGAGCCATTGTTAGTGTTATTGGTAACATTTGCTTTTCTATATAACAAGCAAAGCGTCTACTGTGAAAAAACCTGTTACCTAATTAACTGATACTGTAGATCAATAAAGCATCAACAGTTCACGGTAGCTGGAGTACACGGCACTGTCTGTTGCTTAAAATGAAAATTTGTTTTTGTTTTTTTCTACGGTCAAACAGCTGATGGAGGACTGTGGACTTTGTCCATCATCTTTTACAATGTAATGCGTTAGGAAGGGATCATTTCACAGCCAGTATTGGCAGGGGAAATGATTACAGTGACCACTAACTCTTCAACAGTACATAGGATAGGATATGTAGGATAGATTTGAGGAAAAATATTTCCTCTAAATGTGCTATATCTAAGGATTTGCTATTGCTATATAGCCAAGGTTGGGATTAAACATCTGTTTACCTCCAATCAACAAGAAACGTTGCAAGTTCAGCATCAAACTTCATTCCTTAACTTACCAAGAGCTTTCTCCAGCAGTGGAAAGCACTGTCATTGTTAACTCTTGTATTGCTTCTATTTCTATCCCTTCTTGTCTTTAGCACCAAAGTGCTGTCTTGCCCCCTGGGCAGCACGACTTCTTCATCCTCACATGTTGGACTTGAGGCCGACTGGGGAATAAAGTGACTCACTATGGCCTCTTGAGTTTGGGGCTAGCTTCACATTCTGTTGATAATTTTAGTTCATTTTTGAACAGTTTTAAACTAAAATAGTGACATAGCACCTTTAAGGCCTTTAAAGGAGTCAAAGCTTAATGTTAACAATGGAAAAACAGTTAAGAGAGTTGCATTTTTTCACTATGATGACAGACTAAACATTGGAATTCAAACTGGCTGTAAGTCAGGAACAGCCTCTGCCTCAGGAGGCACGAAACAGGAAACAGGAAAGTAGTTTCACACGATGCTGGGTCAGACCGTCCCCTCCGCTGAAACCTGAACCTCATGTTGTTGCCCCAGCTCCAGCCCCTTTGTTTGACAGATTTAAACACAAAGAGCAGCGGATGTGTGACTGGACGGTTTCTACCGGCCAAATGGATACAGCAGCTGCTATGAAGAATGATAACAATCTGCTAAGATCATTTATTTTGTTCATCCGCTTTTGCCAGCATGCTATTTTGAACTGATTTGGTGCATTTAGACTATCAGTCTGCACATGAAGACTGCTGGTTTTGGCTCAAACATACAAAAAAATCCAACTGAGGGGGCTGTTAATGACTCAGTCCCCACTGAGGCTTTGATATAAGCCGATATTAAAATGCCATAATCTGTGAGAGACAGTCGTGCTCATTCATCTTGACTACATGTTGAGTTTGTCAACAAGGAACCTCAGTCTCTGAGTATTTTCCTTCCAGCTGCAGTCTGAGTCGTGAAGGGCAGAGCTGAGATTTGGACGGAGTGATGTCGAAGCTCTGTGAATGAGAGTGAGAGACGGATGGGCTCCATGCTGCATTATTCAGAGAGACTATCTCCAGCATTAAACCAGAGTGTGCAGTTGTCGGCTGGCCACAGGCGCAGGAGAGAGCAGAGGAGGCTTGCGAGATGGACAGGGGTGGTAGCAGAGGAGTTGGCGCTCCTCACTCCTCCTCCACTGTACTCGCTTCCTCTACAGAGCGATCTGTAACTTTGTAGGAATCAGCTGCTTGTTTTCTCGCTTTCTCATTAACCTCTTGCACTCTCGTTTTTCACCATAGATGTCTTTTAAAAACATCTTTTGGCCGTATATAATGTTCTCTATCTCCTCGTTCCAACTGTTTAATTACTCTTACACTGACTAAAATAATTAAGTTTCCAAGTTTCCCTAATATATAAATAGTTTCCTATTTCTGGAGATAGGAGGCAACTCACATCGTATTTTCACATGCAAAGTTTGTTCCCTAAGGGGAGAGGGTCACCTCCACGGCTTTTAATTGCAGAATTCATGCATTCATAATTACATTTTTGCAGTGAAGAGCTGTTATTTCCTGTTTGATGTGTTCAACAGCCTCACTTGCATTGCCTTTACTTAGTGATCTCCCACATCTCCTCACTGAACCTGTTGCTTTTAGTGGTATTTCATGTTAACGTTGTGAAAGGAAGGACTGTGAAGAAAAAAGTAAGAGTCACTCACCTTACCCAAAGTGCAACATGTCCTGTGGCTGCGTGTTATTCTGCTCTATTGAGGCTGCAGTCAGTGGAAAACACTGTGTGTGTGATTCCTCTTGCTCTTGATTCGTCTCAGTACGATGGTGGATGTAAAGCGGTGGGTCTGCAGGGGAGCTCCTACTGTTTAATTCTGTGGCACTGACTCAAAACCCTGACATTTACTGTGGATGCTTCAGGTTGCTGATTTTTTTTATTCTGTCAATCATCACTATAACAAGGCTTGAAATGTCTTGTGACATCATGCTGTCTATGACTGGCCGGTTATCTAGAGGAAAAAGAAATTCACTGCAAAAGAACAAAAAGGACGACAAAAATGTTAAACACGTCACCAGTAGCTGTCTCTTACCATTTAAGGTGGATTTGTTTTTTTAATCCTCACTATTAAGGGATAATCTGGTGATATTACTTTTTTTTTTCTTATTGCGAACAAATCCTACAAGAAGAGCAAAACCAAAACTGATCAAGTTTTGTCTGTGTGGACAAAGCCTGACATAGATTATTATTCTGATGATAATTACACACACACACACACACACACACACACACACACACCTTCCTTGTGTGTGTAAACAAACAAGAGCCAAATACCATTTGGGTATTAATCTACAGCTGAAATTACTCCCCAACAAAACATGGTATTTTCACTCTTGTTGCTGAAAACAAGAGTGCCCAGCTGTTTTAGGGACCTATTCAACCTTTCTTTTTTGGGAAAAATGTTTTTTTTTCAGTTAGAAATAATGGGCTTGGGGCAGAATGGTACAGGTGGAGTAGGAAAGTCAGAAATCCTTGAGACATGAACTAAAGTCCTGTTGGTTTTGTTCTTTTCTGGGATATATTCACAGAAAGAAAAATACAGATACCCTGAAATAGGAACTAATATTTGGCTATAAGTCTTCAGTATGGCAAATTTTTCTTTGGACATCTGGGCCATGTCGGTTTGGAAATGCACGCACATACACACTGACACACAGGGCAGGGAGAGAGCGAGCAGAGGCCGCCTTACAGCTGCCATTGTCATGCGACGGCTTCAGCACTGGGGCAACACAGAAGGGCAGAGTACAACTGAATATCAATAAAGCTGCACAGACAGTGTCCACTGGCTGTCAGTTACTGATGGCTCCAGTTCTCAGGGAACAGCATGGACAGTGTACAGCAACATGGACATCACACTACTGCATTAGCTTGTTTGTCCTGCTTCGTTTAGATTTATTGTTATTGCCATTCATGTTGTACATTGTTGCTCCCGGTTGATACGTATGCAGGATAGCACATTTGCAGCAACCAAGATATTTACACAGGAATTTTAGATTAAAGGTCCCCTGTAGAGCATCTTGTAAACAAATAAAAGTTATGTAAGTTCAGTGATATTCACCAAAACACATCCTCGAGGTCTAATGTCTAAACGAATCTAATGTATTTCCCTTGTCATAGACAATTTCTAATATATTGAAAATCCTGCATCGTGTACATCCATGTTTTCCCAGCTTGCTGTCTTCTTCTCTGCCTTTCTTTGGCGCATTGCTGCAGTTCTTTGTGTGTTATAGCCCCCAGCTGTTGATCAGAGGAATAGTGTGAAACTGCTGGCAAGAATGTAAATCATGTCACCCACATGCCTGTGCATCAGCATGATACAAATAAAACAGGAATGCAGCTGTAAAAAAAAGAAAAAGAAATGCTCCATAGCACTACTACTGGTCAAAAACTCCACAGGATACCTTAAAGGATAATTTAAGTATGTGAAATATTATGTAATTATGTAGTATGTAACGATGATAGTATTTCTGAGGGAGTATTTGAAAACTCAGAGTATTTTAGAGCATGTAGTCCAGGTCATAAACAAAAACAGAAAATTGTGTTGGGCTTCACGTGAAGATTCTGCTCTCTTGCTATTTGCCAGACTAAGTGAGATTAATCTGGCACACAACGTCCCCTGGGGCCAAGAGACACAGTGATATTTCTAACTGAGAGCAAAATAATTCTGTATTCTGCAGACACCTTTTAAATCCACAGACAGCCTGTGTTCCTTCTGCAAGGCTGTTGAGGACAACCAGTGTTGGTGTGGCGTTAGCTCCATATGCCTGTCTGTTTTGCTGTTTGCTTATGCATCTGTCTGTCCCCTAGTATTGCTCTTGGTATTTCAAACTCCAGATGGATGACTGCAATTAGATGTAATATGCTAAAAACTAAATGTCAACACATTGCCCTCTACAGCTTTAGCGCTCATTTGTTGCCACCATCTTGTCTGCCTGAATGGGCTCGTCTCCGTCTGAACATGGACCATTGAGTTTCTCTCATTAAACAGAGGACGGCTACTGTTTCCCCCCTTTTGTCTGCATCAACATTTGCTCCTGTATTTTGCGTTAACAATGTTTACAAAGTAGACGGACATCCAGCTTCAGTCACAGCCTCTTTTAATCTCTTCACACTGGTGGATGATACATTTTTGTGTCTTCAGTAATGATGTGAACACATGAATTTTGTTAAAGCTACATCGGGGAGCTGATTTAGTTCTATTGTGTGCTAAAAAAAAATAGTTTCATCAGCATTACAAGCTCTCTTTGTCCATTCAGCAATGCAAAGAAGAGCCCCTTCCCCATGAAGTAGTTTGATGTTTTCACTGTAACCTGGGAAAAGAGTTTGATTGAATGGGTCGTCGCCCCCCCCCCCCCCCCCCCCCCCCGCCCCCCCCAGCCGGTGAAACAAAAGACAAGGACACAGAGTGAGAGGAAGTGATGCGTAGGCCTGTCATCATCTGTAGTTCCTCTCTCTCCAGGGAGCCAGCTAAACACACATCTGAGCTACAGTATTCAGGAGCAGCACGGCGCGGAGTTGGAGGCAGTGGGCTGCAAACAATGAGTAACATTTGGGAGCAGTCATTTTTGCACACCACCAGTACACGAGCTGCCAGAATGGGAGGCACGCGCGGAAGGCGTTGTTCATTTTTATATGAATATGGGCTTTCTCCAGAACAAATGTGTTTGAGCATTGATGTGACACTGTACAGTACATTACACCATTCTAATCCACTGTGTTTCTAATCCAGATGTAAATCAGCTCCACATCATGATTTCTGAGCCCTAAACGCTGTTGCGTGGCCTTAATTCTACATGCCGTTTCATCATTTTCTCATTCCAGCCTTGCATCAGTTTTGAAGAGTCAAAAATGATTGATGCACTGCTCTGGATGTCCTAAAATTTAAACTATGTTTCACTCTGGCAGCAGCTCCCCCTCAGATGTTGGTGGTATTTTTCGCTTTGGCAGCACAATATGCTTTGTGATGTGAGAACTGGAGAAATGATTTATTATTACAGACACACTATATGCTCAAAGCCCACTGTTCGGCATCTTCAGAAATTGTGTCCCTGGTTAAGACTGACTAGTACTATTGTTATCATCATTATCATTATAAAGCTCCTCTATGCTGCTCCTATGTTGCTCTGCGAGATACTGCGACCCAAGAGGCAAGTGTGGTTTTATATGATGGGTTCACATTTGATTAGATAAATATATACAGTATATACCCCCTAGTGTCATGTTTTACAGGAAGACAGTGAGTGAGGGATTTTGATATGTAAATGCTCAATAATATAAATTTGACATGGAGCAACAGATAATAGAACAGCTAACAGGGACACAGAGTAAGAAGTTAGACATTGTATTTTTTTTCTCGCCGTGTTGTTTTTATTAAGTGAATCGCAGTTTTCAGAGTGCATACATACTGTATGCTGCTGCTGAGATTCTTGCCAAATGTTTCCATACTGTGCCATGTTTTATTCATTTAAACCTGCATTTAGTGTGTGTGTGTGTGTGTGTGTGTGTGTGTGTGTGTGTGTTCCTTTTATGTCCTTTTTTTTTCTTTTAGCAGAAACAACACACACAGATGTTTTATCATCTTTTAAGATAACATGAAGAACATATAAGCAAACAGTTCCATATTAAACACTTTAACCAGGAGCAGCATTAACATTCATTAAGAGCTGTGTTTCTTTTGATCTGTTGAAAGCAGTAAGTCTAATATTCTCTCTCCTTTTCACTCTGCATCGGTCTCCACCAACTCCCAAAGGGAATATCTGTCTCTTTCGCTGCTAAATGCTGCACTGTGTTCACTAGCTAGTCTGTCAGCTGTTTGGTGCTGAGCAGGAAGTGTACAGTGGATTTTAATGGATCAATAGTGGCTCAATAAGCTGAAAGATGCTCAAATGCTCTGTAGCGCTGAGGGGAACTGCAGTCAGGTGATGTTTTTTTGGGGTTTAGTCACTATGTGCGAGGGGCTTTCACATGCAAGCAGGCACTTGATCATTGTTAATATAACAATACCGAGTAAACCAGTTTTAGAATAAAAGATATGATCCGTGTTTCTCCACAGCTTAGAACTTTGTCATGAAGTAACATCTCAACAATGAACATGAGTTCATGTGTTTTTTCTTCTCCCTCCTCCTTTAGGCAAGTACGTGTACCAACCCATGACCAATGTGTGCCAGCTGCCCAGCACAACCGTGCCGCCTGTCGGCTCAGAGTACAGCAACACCATCGACCTGTCTGTCTCTCTGGCTGAGCGCTTCCTGAAGCTCGCCCCCTGCTTCCGGTCCCCGCCTCACTTGGAGTCGCCCAAGTACTGCGTCATCGCGGACCTCTTTGTGGACGACTACATTGTCAAGCGCATCAGCGGGAAGATGTGCTACGTGCAGCGCCCCCCGCCCCCCTTACCAGAACCGCCTCATCCTCCCACCCCTCCCCCACCTGCTCCGGCTACACCTCAGTTGCCCCAGAATCCCGCTCAGCCTCGGCAACCAGTCAAGCCCTCGCTGCCGACCCAACACACACCCGCACCTGCTCCTGTGCAGCCAGTCCAGCAGACGTACAGTGAACACAAACACCCCTCTCCTGTGGATAAGATAAAAGGCCCCAAAATGGACCACTGCTCCTCTCCGTCCAGCTCCGAGGACTCCGGCATCAACGCGCTGGGTCTGCACTACCTGGAGTCCTGCGAGGAGGAGAGCGAGGAAGAGGAGGACGACGAGTTGAGCACAGATGGAAACTCCAGCCCCGGCAGCTTCTGGGATCAAGACGAATGTTCTGTGCTTTCTCCCTCCAAGTCTATGATAGAGATCATTGAAAAGATCGAAACAACTGTGTAACTGTCATGACATCGACGTGGATACCAGCTGAGAGGGAGAGTCATATTAATGAGAATAACAGTCGAGGATTTATTATACTTGGACCAGTTCGAAAACAAACCCTCCTCTTTAACGCTTCAGCAGGGCTTTACCAGGTTTGTTTGAATTTGTTGTCCTGCAGGTGGCCGAGGACTGTACATCTGCACCCGCACACAGCCTCCCCTCTGTCCACATCCGCCGCATGGAGTGAATTTCTAGAACTTACTTATTATAATAAAGGCGCAAAAGGAAGCACAAGAATATCAAGCACATACACAGTGGACCAAATAGACCCCTTGTACATGGTAATCATGCGGTGAGAAATCTGAAAATACAAAAGAATATATAGCAGGTGCACCTTCCTTCAGAGGAAAGTAGAAAGAGTGGAACGTTTTTCTGTAATTTCTCTTGAAATTACTGAAGCTAAATTCTGAACAGAGGTGGTATAAGCAGTTTTCATGAGGATAATAAGCAGTTCAGTAATTCTTAGTGTTCTGGCAGTCAGACTTTATTCTGATTCAACATTCAAGTGGCAGATGAGCGTGCCATTTCTTTTTCTCTGGTCAGTGGTTCCACCCACACACGTTAGTAATTCTGACACTTCAGTATAATAACCACAAGGCCAGCTACCTCTCATGGGCCTAAATCACATCAGCCTTTTAACCCCTTAATTACTAAGCTCCGAGCTGCTGGGACAACCCTGCTTTTTTGAAGTTGTTCATAAAAAAAATAAATAAATAAAAAATTGTCGGCCCACAGTTTGTCTGCACTTTACTGACACCAACACAAGCAGTAGCTAGGTAGGTCAGTGTTCGACAATCAAGGATTACACGTTAGAAGCACATTCCTTATAATGTACCTGCCAGCGAGGACCGAGGATCCTCTTGTACCTTCTAAAACCATTTAGCAGGCATTAACACGTTGTTCTGACCACCTTTTTCTGGTCAAGCTGAACTGAACTGCAACGCTGTTCAAGGTTAAATGGGGCGTTAAGCGAAACATGACTTGTATTGACCTCTATTAGCAGCCAAGAAATTAAATAGCATAGACGTGTCTCCGGCACAGCTACAGTGACAACAGCAGGGAGTCGCGCTGTCACAGCAGAGACTAGTCAGACACCGATAGTGAGGAGGGAATATATCTAATATATACATTTAAACTTATGAAATAATAAAACTGCATTGTTATTTGCTTTCTGGGCTTAAGAGTGAAATGTCTTGTGATGCCGGCTGAAAGAGGATTCTGGGGAAGGTGTTCCGACTAGGTTAGACTTTATGTCACAGTTATTTTGTGCTACGGGGCAGGAAGAATCACTTGATGCACCTTTTAAAGAAGATTACAGTAGGTATGGAATAGGATGCTGAATAGGTGTTTTGATGTTGTGATGGACATAATATTATAAGAAATACACTCAAATATGAAACTAGCGCGATAGCCCATTATTAGTCAGTTAGTAAAATGAAGCTGGGCTGTTTTTTTTTGTTTTTTGTTTTATTTTTATTTTCAATATTTAAAGAGTTATTTCCTGGAGAGTTATCTGCAAAAATCACAAAAATGTTCACAGATATGTATTGCTACAATGCTACAAGCACTGGAATTTAAAGAAAAAGAAAAAAACTTTGCATGACTGCATTCATTTGCAGAAGTCGCCCTGTCAGAAATCAATTTAACAAATTGCTGTTTCAGAGTGTTCAAAGAGCACAAATCCTGTATCTGTTCAAATTCGAATAAAATGTTTTTTATTCAGGGACAGCCCTTGGTATTACACTGCACACAGTCCCTCTTAATGCAGTTTAAAACCTGTCTTATGTTCTTATTATTGTTATATTATTTTCATATGAATAAATCTTAATGAACTTCACTGTTTTTTTTCTCCCTCAATTTCAAATGCATGGACATTTTTCTACACAAAAAAGTTTAAATCTTCTTTGAAATGCGTTCAGACTTCCTCCACCTGACACACAGATGACTAATACTCTCCAGAGTTTTAGTGGAAGAGCGAGGTAAAGTGAGAAATGCACTAAAATTGAGTCATTACTTTAGCTGTGGTTGTTTGTCTCCCCTGAAATGTCGTGAGGAATGTTCTTTGTTTTTGTTTCTTGCGTCCCCCTTTTTTGTAACCTCTACTCACTTGTGCTGCACTGGCAGAGAGAAATTACCTCAAAGAGAAAACCAAACCAGTCTGGGCAGTCTGCAGTGGACAAGTTAGGATTGGAGATTAAAATATGACCTGTGTCTCAATTTTAGTACTGCATACAAAAGAAAATGAAATAAGAAAATATCGGTTAGTCAGACCTCTCCACCTGCGACCCTCGTGTCTCCTCTTATTGATCCACACCAACAACAGAGGCAGAGTCCTGCCATGTCCTCTGGGTCTCTGTCCCAGACAGTCTTCTCCACACTTTGTCTAGCAGCTGATTTTATAAGAGACCATGCAACTGCCTTTCTCACCTTGACTTCAAGCCCAAATTGATTTCTCCACGCTTCTCTTTCCCCCTGCATTGTGTCTATCGATTCTTTGTACTCCGCTAGTGCGAAGAGAAAACCAAGGCCGGGATGAAATGCTAATCAGTTTATATAAATGTACATCACCTATTTTGCTTGGTGATGAAGAGGAGGAGGAGGAGTGTGCAGCTGACTGCTGAAGAGAAGAGAAGAAATGTGAGAGCGCTGCGACAGGCACAGGAAAGGAAGCTCAATTAAAAGGATGATGATGCAAGCGCATGTAAAGTCCTCAAACAGACTGTGTGCGTGTGTGCGTCTGTGCGTGCGTGTGTGTGTGTGTGTGAGTGTGAGAGAGTGGGAGAACGTGGTCAGGCACTCGTGGTTGCGTGTACTTCAACATTTTGAAATCATTTCCATTTTTCCAAAAGCTACAGACAGATTTCATGAAGAGATAGATCGCTGTTACTCTTAATCCCTCGCAGCAAAGTCATTCAAGTGGTTGGCACCTTGAGCAGTGTAAAGCGCTCTCTCTCTCTCTCTCACACACACACATGCACACACACCAAATCAAAAAGCGCCCTTGTTCAAGGACTGCTTCATAAGCAGGGCTGGCACAGCGCGAGTCACACAAGCTGCAGAGAGATGTTGTCAGTACTACTTTTTTTCTTTTGATGTGCGTACACACACGTTGCCCCTCTAAGTAGGTTTCCTTTTAATTTCATACAAATGCATTTTCTCTCAAGAGGCCAGTCATTAGACAAACAACACCCAAACACTCAGAGGAGACTTTAAGAAACAAAATGAAAACATCCCTGCTGTGAGAAGCATTAAGAGGAATGGGCATCAGCGTCATTCACAGACTTGTCTCCAAAAATACATATCCTTCAGTTTAACCATGGGTATTTGGAGACCATATTGCACTTTGTCGAATCCATTCATTTTATTGAAGTAAGCACTGAAGTATCTTCTAATCTTCAAACTATTTGATTTGAACAATTTTATTGAGTCACAATGATTCATATTCCTTATCTTTTTCAAGGGTTTTCTCTAAAATGTTTTGGGGTTTTTAGAGACCAGAGGTATGTGAGGCTTTTCTTGTTTGGTCTCATTTGGCCTTGTAGAGCTCACAACCATGCTGCAAATACCACAAGCCAGTGGCAGTTATTTGTGAACGCTGCACTCAGTAATTGTGAGTAAGCGCTATTTATTAGGCAGTTAGATTAGCCTATATGTAAAGCAGTACAATGTGTGTGTAGTCATAACATAACAAATATGTTTTAAAATGTACAAATAACCGATACCAGTAGGTCATGGTGTACAGACAAGCTTTGTTTAAATCCACAGACATTTATTTAAAACACAGATCACAGTTGTGGGGAAACGTGTGCTCCTGATGGAACAATTATCTTGTGAGTTTGATGAATAAATAGTATGTTATACTTTTACACAGAGTGGAATTATATATATATACACTGTTTTATCATTTTGTTTTCACACACAATCCTCTGTTTATTCCTATTTAAATGCTTTTGACCAGGTGCAATGATTACATTATGTGTCCCAATTCACAATCATTTCATGAAAAAAATATTTTATTCCAACTTTATGAGCAACAGTGTGTTGCACGTATGTATGTATATTAACTTTAAGCTACCTGCGGGAAGCCTGGAAGCCTGGAGTTAATATAATTTGTAATTTGACATTACACAAATCCATATCAGCTCCCTACAGGGAACCGGTACCATATTGCAGGTGTACAGCTTCCTCATATGGCCCGCCTCTAATCTGAAACATTCGGAGCCAAACTTCAACAGCAGCAGTCCATTTCAAAAGGGGCATTTAAATGTCCAATTCACAGCATAATGTGCCTGTGATTGGTCTGATGCAGGCGGTGTGCATGTAACAGGGGAACCCACCAGCAGGCTGCTAATAAACAATCAGACACATGGCTTTCCCTCGGCCGTCCTCGATGGTTTCTGATAAGCTCTATAAACGCGAGAGTGTCACCTGGAGTGCAGCTCCGAACTCCCTGCCTGTAAAATATTCATTACTTTTTTCCATCACTGTCTGCCCTCGTCTTTGAAATGGATTTAGAGCACATTTTCCTTTTAGACACAGAGCGTGACTTTCCCCCTGCGCTCTCCAGACAACAGCTTCAAGCTTTAGCATCGATAGGCTGGGCTGTGTTTGAAAGTATTCCCCTCTTGTTGCTTAAAGCTACTTGGTGATTCATCCTTTCAGTTCTTCTAGTGAAAAGCCTGGGAGTGCTTTCTTTTTTTTTTTTTTGCAATGGCAGAATGACTCACAGTGGTATATCTTAATGTGATTAGTTGGCCTTGTTGCTTTGGATTAGTCCGTATTAGCTGATGATTCTCTTGTTGGAGAAAGAACCTTCTGAATGTTTAAAGACCCCCTTCAATGAAAATCAGGGTTTTTTTTATGATACAAGACATATCATGAGCAGAATTAGCAGTCAACGCCATGACTAAGTACAGACTGATCCAAAAGAAACCCGAAATCTTGTCAACCAAGAGTTACATTTTGGTGCACAACAGACTCCTCACCTGGGTCTGGGTCTGACTGAGGCTCAAACATGTAGCTGAGTCTCTCCCATGTTTCCTCTAAAGCTAACCATCTTGATACGCACTGCTCTTTCCCTGGTCAACCAAGTATAAGCAGTGGTGGTGGGCGAGGCACGAGGCCTGATCCGCAATTTCTCAATGAGGAGTTTTTTTTTTCTTTTTTATGAGGGAAAACCATGTTAAACAAAATATTAATCATAGCAGAGAATACATTTTTACATCACAGTTTAAAGCATGTAACTTTAAATTGGACTTTTCCATTTCTCACTCATGAAAGGTTTCTGATTAAAAAGATTGCTCACAATGACCCTGGATTAAATAAGGTAGGCTAACATTTTCACACAGTTTCTCAGTTGAAACAAACCCCATTGTCTTTATACTTGTCTGCCATTTTCGGGGGTTTCGATAGATGCCATTAGCAGAACAACTGTGTGGTTTCTGTGCACTGAGTGAAAGTCTGAATCCATCTTAATCACATCAAAGAGCCAGAGGATGCCAGGGATGCCCACTCTAGCTTTCAACTTTGAAAGACAGTGAAAGTCATTATGGCCGCCTTCTCCAGTGTCTGCTTTTTCTGTTTGTTAAATCTTCTCTCTCATATATTAATAAATGCAGTTTTTTTTTTCTCCTTTGATTTTTAGAAACAGGACAAATGGATTATTAACTACCGTCGTTGGGAGTGGGCAGATGAATCTACTCTCTAAGGTTTGTGTGAAAACAAGATAAATGTTGTCGTTGTTCTCTCTTATCTGAATCTTTTTTTTTGGATGATTAATTTTGAAAGGGGTGAGTTGTGCAAATTGAGTTTGATATCAAAGGGATGTGTTCTTGTGTTGTGTCGCCACTTTACATACTGAAGATTTTATTGGAATATTAAATATGATGAAAAGGGAGTACTTTTGGTTCTCTTCATCCACACGTTATTGAAAAAAATACTACAAAGCACCTGTCGAGAGGCCGTCTCATCAATTCAAAGGTCCGTACAGATAAAACCTCTTGAGGAATTAATCAAAAGCTGGCGGCCAAAGGGTCCAGTGGGGTTTTACAATCACTTGAACTCTGATGACTGCAGTTTTAAATCATGCCAATTCAAGTGCCCAAGCCCTCATGATGGACAATAATGGAGTTACAGGGAAATTACAGATGTGAGATGCAACACCATAGAACTGTTTTTCCTCTCGGCCCGAACCAGTCGAGGGCTGATTAGTATCACAGTCTACATTCACATGATTGATGTCGCTTCAGTCCTCTCCCACAACACTTTGGACAGATGTGGCTGTCATCTGCAAGAGCATTTCATAATGTTGCCACTCAAATATTGCATTGTTCTCCTCTGTTTAATACTTTCTAAAGGGTTGCCCAAAATAGAGGGACAGAACTAGGGCAGCGCTGGAACCCAGATTGCTTCTAGCAGATATGACTGAAAAAATATGGGACATAAGCTCTCTCAATCTAAATGCTTGCTGCCTGTCAGCCATAAAAAAAACATTGGCTTCGGGGGAATTATTGCATTATGAGATCTTAGCCATTGATGGCACCCCAGGACGAGCTTTGTGGATCCACTAATGGGTGTGGAGATCTTGAAGGCAAATGTTGTCCTCAAAACACACACATGCCTTTTAAAAGTTTTTAGAAACTTGTACAGGCTCTTTGTACTTTTACAAATATATACCTTATACAAAGTTTCTAAAATGTCAGTGTTTAGCATCCCCCCTAACTGCACACAATAATTGGTTGCTACACAGGTGATTGGAGTTGTTATTTCAATCATGGCTCTATGAGGCTATTCTGTTTTTTTCTCTCTCTGGATGGCTAAAGTTACACCCACACCAACCTTTGAATTGCATCTAAATAGAGGACATTACACCTACACCACACAGTGAGACTGTGGAAGAGAAATAAAGGTTGTTTATGTTCTAGTCTTGAATTCTCAGTTACACAACATGTTAACAAGTACATTATGATCAGTCTGTGAAATACAACACAATATCTGAGCATTTCACCTCATAACACACATAGATGTCCTCCAACAAGAGCTGCGGCTCAAACACTAATGCTAACAATGAAAACAGGTGACCCAAAGCTCCAAACAACAAGACATTTAAGGGTGACCAAAACCAGGTGCACAACAGCAGCAGCAGCTCAGCTGTCGGAAATCAGACCGACTAATTTGTTTGAAAAAAGGCTTGGCTGTGTGTGTGTGTGTGTGTGTGTGTGTGTGTGTGTGTGTGTGTGTGTGTGTGTGTGTGCGTGTGTGTGTGTGTGTGTGTGTGTGTGTGTTTGTGTGTGTGTGTGTGTGTGTACCACAGAGGTAAGAGTAGGAGGAGCATCCAGCACATCTAATTAAACTGTGTGTAAATGGACCTGCTGGCTGGACCAGATGAGGACCAGCAGATGGTTAGATGGTTTTCCACACTGCAGTGTTGTATGTGCCGTGCCCTGCTGTGCTGCACCATGCCGCCGCCGCCCAAAAAAAAAAAAAAATCCTCAACCAGCGACACAGCATAGCCCCCTGCCCCGGCCCCCGTTCTCATCGCCTCCACTAACACTATTAGCATGTAAATGACAGCTGAGCCCCTTCGCCTGTGGGTGCCGATAGGCTGCAGCAGACCTCCAGCTTCTCGGTGCGTTGATAGAATTTTCTTCATTGTTGTGGGATTATGTGGGGGTGGGTGCTGGTTGTGGAGAGGTCAGGTTGGCTTGAGTCATGGTATGAATATCAAAGGTCCTTATGTTGTCAGGATTTACACCACTTCTAATGGATACAGAGGCACTGGCAAAGGAGGAACTGCTGCCTCAAGGACAACTCTCCTGGAAACTGTGACGACTCTCATGATCAGGAAACATAACAGAGAGACATAAGAGCTTCCTTGTGCTCTATTGTTTCATTTTTTCACACTTCTTCAATGTCACCTGGGAGCTTATACAATTATGTCTGAACCAAGCTTGGAGGGGCACATTAATCAACATGCACCACTATGTTGCAGTTGAGTCCATTTGCTTTTTGATACAATCAGCAAAGGGACCTCTGATTTTAACAAATTGCATTTTGTTTCACATAAACAACCTTTAACATACAGGTGCAGGTTTATGCTGTGAGCACATTTCACATCAATCTCCAGCTCTACAATCTTCACCTGCAAACAACAGATTCGTGATGTTCTGCATGCCGCTTTTGTCAATTCCACCACCTTCGACGCTGCTAGTTTGTCTTTATTTCTCGCTCTCACTTTGGCTTGTGAGCAAGATTACGATAAATTCGATTAATCGCTATTAGGCCGACTGTGTCCACCCAGCTGTCTGCCTTAACTCACACTTACTGAATGTGTAATACTAACAGTGTTTAGTACAAGTCACATCTTTAATTTCCCCATTTTACTTTGAGCAAAATGTTAAATTTATTTGTGCTTCCTGAGACAAAGCCAGACTTATTAGGTTTGTGTTTACGTCAAGTAAATGCCAGTCTGTGTTTTATGTGTTGGCATCGAGGTCGTAATGTTTTTTGCAGTCATGACACTATATGGAACCTGCAGGTGTAGATATGAAGTTACCTGGGTAAACTAAAGTATACTCACCTGAGACAACCTTCACTGTACTTATTTTTGTTATGAGGTGTGCAACTTTCAAAGTAGTTTCTTCAGCACTACATACGCACACACACATACACACTTGTATGAAACACCTTTTCTTTGCAATAACTGCAATGAACACTGCAGAAAGACAGAAGGTCAGTGGGTTTAGATAGCTGGAAGATACAGTACCATAATTTTTGCTCTGTAAGTGCCTCTGTCCTTCACTGCTCCGAGCTTTCTGTGGCTGCACTAAATTATTTAAGAGACAGCAGTTATCTCTGAGGAAACCCAGCAGACTCTCCTCTGTGTCCCATGAGCCCAAGAAGAGGCAGAAGGGGAGCTGGGGCACCGCTGCCGGAAATAACATGGCAGAGAACTTTGGCTGTAGTAGCTTTAGTACATGGCTGCTATCTGGTTCAGAGAGTTCTGCTGCAAATGAAGCTGCTGAGAGCAAGAGAGTGCAGTCAAGTTTTCCAAGCAGATGTGTCAATGCCAAGCAGGAACAAAGGCCTCTTCTCTCGGATGGTGCAGGATCACAGTGAAGAGGACGGCTGTGTCTAAAGAGCATTTCAGAGTGGTGGACACGGAAGGGTCCAAACAAAAGAGGCTCAGTCCTCGTCTCAACCTCTGTTGCCTTTTGGATCGCTGCCAGCGCCCCTTCTTCCCCACACATGCCTCTCCTCTGTGGAAAGTGACAGTTCATCTTTTTTTCTCCTCCTCAGGCATGACCAATCAACCCTGAGAAGAGTGATGGATGGTCACTGAACCCTGTCACTCCTGCTCCCAGCAGCTCACCATTTCACTCTTTTGTTTTCCACCTCTCATCCTGTGAATCCACGTGTGCAGACCTTTATAGTCTGCTTTTTTTTTTTTCAAATGCAACTGCCTGAGGAAATACCACAACACATATATTTGCACTTTTAATGGCTCAACACTCGTCCACACATACAGACACGCAAACACACACACATGCACGCACGCACACACACACACACACACAAACAGGCAAATGGAAAAGTAATGCTTCTGCAGGATGATCAATAGATTCAGAATAATGCTCAAATTACATTTCAGCCTGGTTTCTGTTCATGCTCTAACTCACAAACTGCAGATTCAAACTCAAGGTCTAGACAGGAAGCTCTTATCTCTGCTTTCCTTTAGCCTCCAGACAAAACCCTCCCAGGTGCAGAAACAGCTTGATGCTGTGTCAAAGTTAAAAAGAAAAAAAACCCCTCAGCCTTCAGAGGTGTGTCTGTCCTTGCAATGTTCAACTGTTTCTGACACAATGGCACACAATCACTTATGAAATATGGTGCAATTCAACTTGAATGCAAAATGATGGGACACAAAGTTTTACTCACCATCACACCTCCACACGAAGTCTTGTCAGTGTGTTCGTTAAACTAAATATCAAGTCAGGAGATGTCTGGTGACCGTCTGAGGCCCGCTGTCATCCCTCTCACTCCAGATAACATCGCCAATCATCTCCCTCTCGGCCTGGATCCGTCCTGTCACACCTTCCGTCTGTGCGTGACTGCGTGTTGCAAAGGTCGCTGCGCAGAAGTAATGTTAAGCAGCAGGTATTGACTCTGCAGTGACTCTCATTGAAAAAAAAAAAAAAAAAACACAAACACTTAATGAAGACTAAACTTCTTCAGTCTGTTTCTCAGATGTCAGAGGCAGAGAGTGTCTTCTCATCCCTCTCTGCTTCCTCACATTGCCCACGAAACAGCTGCACTGGGAGGGAAACCCGTCAGAAAAAAGAAAAGACACCTTCCTCCTGTTTCTCTGTCTCTTCAATTTGTCTCCTTTAATTATAACCACACCGAGTTACTCTGAACATGCTGGCGTACTATGTCATATCTTAAATAAGGCCTGGAGATTTGCTCCACGTGATATATTTTTACCCTCACAAATAGGGATAGCAGAGAGGCTATTTTTTCTACTGAGATGCTCATTGTGTTGTATGGATGACATCATGCATTGGCTGTGCCCATTGTGGAGAACAGACACATGGGACCATTGTTAGTGGCTGTCTCAATTTGTCTCTGAAATCATTAAAGGCAGGCTGGAGCTGCAAATGTGCAACTAAACAAAATCAGCCCAGACTAGGAAGCCATACAGAAGTGTTGAGTGTATGAAGCCCTGGAATTCTTCACACCTAGTTGAAACAGGTGCTGAATACCTCTTATTTCAATTTAAAAAATAAATAAATAAAGAAGCTTTAACTTTTTTGTGACAATCTATTTCCAAGGGTGTTAAAGGAAGGAGATGACAAAAATGTCTGAAACTGGAAGCCAAACAAATTAAATCCTTTGACCCGATGCCGTTCATTTTCAATCAAGAGACAAGCCAGGAGACAGAGAGGAACATTTCAGCTTCACAGCAGGACTTCTGTTGTTACTATCAATGGTTCCGCCTGCATGGTGAAATTTAATGCAAGCTTTTCCCCGGTTTATTCCCACAATCCATTACCCAATTTAATTTCCCATTTTTGTTAGTTGGATGTCTCTTTGGGGTTTTTTTTCTGTGTCATTGCAGATGTTGTAATATTCCTCCTAGCATCTCTCTGGCTTTCATTTACTTTTTCAACCGTGGCTGGTAAAAAAAAAAAAAAAAGGTGTGCTTTTATGTTGTGATGCTGATGTTTTGAGCAACACCAGGCGTATTACTTTTTCAAACTGATTGGGCTCCAGCTGTTTGTTTTTTTTCTTCCTCGCTTCCTCTGCCTTAGATGCACACAAATGAAAGAAAACAGTCAGAAAGTCAGTAAATGTGGAGAAACGAGTCTCTGGGCTCCTGTACATTACAATTAAACCTCTGTAATCTTGTTATCTGTACATGTGGGTGCATCTTAATGCTTGTGATTGTTTCTTTTTTTTGCCATAGGTTTTGTACATTGTTTCTCTCAGTTATGATAATACTATACTCACCATGTTAATTGCTGAGACCTGGAAATGCTGCCACATCACTACAACAAAATTTAATGGGGCAAGGAACATGAGCAGTCACGGTCAGACAACCTCTACACAAGCCAACATTTTAGCCAGATTATCAGATTATCAGATTATCTAAACCACTGTATTTGGAGGTAAAATCGAAAGTGACCAGACCCAGGATGTCGGTAATAATCCCTCATTGCACGGGGAAACTATGTCATTGCTCAGCTATGGTAAGTACAGTAGGTCAAAGATGAACCAGGACGTCAGTCTATACAAAATGTGATGGATGTTTATGGACAGTTTGCCTTTGTTTTGTTTGCAATTGATTTTTTTTTTTTTTTTTTTTTAACATAATGAGGAAATGTTAACAAATCTACCAAGTTACAAAATGTTGATACTGATTATAAATGCAAAATGTTCACTGAAGACATATTGAAGTTCTTTTTTTCCTACAATGTCTGGTTGAAGCAAAACAATATCCACCTTCAGCAACAAAAGAGGTTTAACATAGTTATGGTTATGTTTGCTCACTCAAAGCGCTTGATTAATGTCATAGAAAAGATCGTGGTCTCTGTTGAATATTCAAAAAGTCAACCGGATGTGTTCACTTCCATATCTCCACTGCCGGTGCTGCCGCATGTGCGCTACAAAAACATAGAAGTTCATCTATACATCTATTACATTCCCCTTTAAGACTTGGTAAAACACCAAACCTCAGTGCAGGGGTTATTTAAGAAGAGTATGATTATATCACCATATATCTCACCTTTTCTGACTTCATTTTGACATGTTGCCAAATTAAGAAAATAGCTGACCATTATTTTGGCAAATAAAATGTTTTAGTTATCGACTAAACACTGATACTGTAAACACTGAAGAGAGATTTCCTATGGCAGTGTCATATCCAAAATGTATGAATGATTCTTTGGAGGTATACCCAATACAGTACACCCAATTGGGAACTTCAAACATGCTAATCCAATCACCACCTATTCAATGTTTGGGATCACACATTCGTAAAAGTTACAAACTTAACACCCAGGCTCCGGTAAGGTTCTTAGCAAGCAAGTCATTCAGTTTATGTTGTGGCCTGTTAGTAGCTGGAACAGCCACAAGGTAATTATGGTCTAAGGGATCCTACAGATGTAACAACAATTCATCAGTGCTGCTTGAACATCATGTAGATAATGTCAGCATGTATAGCCTGTAAAGATGGTGAATGGGTCTCTTGATTCTGGACTCCAAATACTGAAGTTTTGGTACTGGTAACATTTCCTAAATGTTGGAGCCACCTATATTTTTGGTTTAAAGAGCTGAGCACCGCCGCAGCTACAGTTTGCATGCTGTAACCTTCTTAATTCCTCTCTTGGGGAGTTGTAAATTGGCATGTCATTACAGCTTAGGTGTCAGGACAGTAGTTCCTCAATCTTGCTATAGGGGATTCAGGTGTAAGAAGCTCCATACAAAGGCAAACTGAGCTGTCCTTGGGCAGAGGAATGACACATTTTTATTGCTGAAGCTCTGCACCCTGCTTCCTTTAAAGTTGCAGGTGACTAATCTTCACATGTCAAACAGACAGCTTGTCTTCTTCTTCTTCTTTTTTTTTTTTAAAGTGACACTTTGAAGGTCTCGGCTCATTCCTAGGGCTTTTATTCCTGCAGAGCTCAGATGTTGCTGATTTATCCTGTCCCCTGTAGAGAAAATAACTATAGTATGACACTTGTACTTGCAAAGCAGTGCTCTGCATTAAGAAGCAGAGTCTCTGAGTCATGGCTTAGTAAAAGTCTTGGAAGGATATCATTAGCTGCTGCTATAAATGCTGTGCCAATGAAAAAAAAACAACTGACATTATAAGAAAAGACAGGGGGAAGTAGTTGCACCAGTATTGTGTGCTGTGATAGAAGCGGCGTAAATACTAATTAGAGTAAGCAGGACTGTACATTGTCGCAAACTAATGAAAGCTCTATTAGTGACTCATGTACTTTTGGCACAAGGGTCATGCACTCAGATTTACCCCACTAACCTCCTCGCCCTCACACCTTACTTTCATTAAATTACCAAGCAGTACAAACACAAGGCTGACACTCTGGGGTGAAAGAGGAATGAGCGCAGAGAAGAACTGAAGAATGCAGATGAATTGGCAACAGAACTAAAGGCACAGAGGAACAGCAGGTCCCACACGCCCCAGCCCCCTCAGCTGGCTTTGTTCCTGCATCTTCTTTGCAACAATTCAAAAGCAGCTTGCACAAATTAGACCCATGGGGAGAGAGAACAGACCAATGTGCGGCAAACTACTGTCACTCACAGCGCCTTCTACTGAGGAGAGGGAGGAAGGGGACAATGAATACGCAAGGTGCTCAAGTAGACGAATTGGCCACGAGGGAGCAGATGTTCCTCTGCTGCTGCGCCCTGCTCTCGTTAATAAATGCTCTTGGCATTGAACTGTGACATGAAACCTACATTTTCTCCTGTTTGCTTGCATCTGGGTATGGTAGGTATCGTACAGTTGTATTGTTTTCTGTTATTTGCTTGTACTAAATACAATAGATAAAGTTGCTCTCAGTGTCACACTTGGCACACACCTGCTGCAGATGGTGACGACGAGAGGTGACAAAACAAGGAAAAAAGAAGAAAGAGGAGAAGACAGACAGAGAGAGAAACACATCTCACCACGGGAGGAACTTGGCAGCCTCCCTCAACTTTGTAGATCGCAGGTGTTGTGTTCACGATCGTGATCGAGTTAGGAATGCCACACATCAGTGCAGGCTGGCAGCCTGTGTTGGCAGGTGTTGTCTGCGGGGAGATGCACTGGCAAGCATGAGGTGTCATACGTGGAGTGGATTGGAGAAACAGAACAAACCCTTATTCTGTCAAAGCCCGGCTTGTAATATTCATCGTGGTTAGATCTACAGCACTGAACTGAAAATCTACAGAAAAAGCTGCACAGAGCACCAGAGGACTGTGTGTGTGTGTGTGTGTGTGTACTTTGGTATGTAGCTGTGCAGCGTAGCACTTCAGCATGTCAATGCTTAAACTGGATTTTCCACACTTATTAGTTACACATTGTATTTATCCAATAGAGGGAATTAAACACACGTAATATTTAAACAGTAATGTTCAACATTATGAAGAGACCTGAAAGTACATGAATCATCAATATAAAAAAAAATGAGGCGGGGGACGTGAAGCTTTTTGAACCATTCAGTAGACAATATTTTACTGAACGATCAAGTGCAAATGAAAACAGCTTCAGCAGATAAGCGTAATTAGACACTGAGAGACATGTTTCATTTGAACAACACACTGAAGGCTGTACCAAAATAGAAACAAACAACAATGAACTTGATTTCAAAAGATGGTAGCAGGAACACGTTCCTTTTCTTTTCTTTTCTTTTCACTGCCATTGTCACGGATGGCGTACAGTTTGTAATGGCAGCCAATTACAGAGGCTTTTCATCCGGGAGGCAGCATCAAACGCTTCGACTGTCAGCTTTCGTTGCTGGAGGCAGACAGCCAGACCGGCCTGGGGAGAGACTGATGCACACAGCAGCAGTTTCTTCTTCTCCCAGTGCCCATCTTTATGTGACAGGCGACCGGCCAAAACACAGCCGATATAATGACCTCTTTCAGGTGAAAGAGGCGAGGGCACTGCGCTAAATGAGACTCAGAGGCTATTTTTCAATGTGGCGAGCCAGCTCCATCATCAGAGGAGGAAGTGCATAAAACCAATAGGCATGCGTGTTTGTTGATTCAAGAGGTCCTTACTTAACCTTACTTTGTTTGTCAGTCTGTTGTATCATCCTGTTGCTACCTGAGGGACTTTCCTGAGCACCGTGGCTGACCTCCCCCTGGGATTTGACAGATATAACAGATGCAGCATCAGAGCAATGAAAAGGCCTTCAGCGCAAACACGCGCACACAATGCATGCATACACACACGAAGACAAAGACAGAGCGCAGACATAAAGGCAGTGAGGGACAAACGGTTCCTGCCTGGGAGGGGGTATATTTAGAGTCTTGCGTAATGTGCTTTTAACACAACACAGAGTGGATGAATTTTTAATGCCAGGCAAGAGAGAGGGTAGGAAAGAGAGAGAGAGAGAGAGAGAGAGAAAAAAATGAACAAAGTTAAGTATTTAATCTGTGCTGTTGCTTAGGGGAGAGACAGAGATCTGAAAACAGCCTATGAGCATCAGGCATGGCACACAGGATAGCCACCGATGTGCCGGCCATGGATGAATGGGTCTGCAAGAGAGGGGATGGAAAGACGGAGAGAGAGACAGAGAGAGAGACAGAGAGAGCAAGCAATGGAGGCAGTGAGAGGAATACTGGGAGATATGAAAGGCAAAGGAGTGAGGAGGAGAGAGTTTGCATGAATGAGTGAGCAGGAATAACTACGAGCCATGTCAACACTGTGCTGGGGAACCCGGGGGAAACAAAGAAGAGCACACTTTCTCTAGCAAAAGCCCCTTACACTCTGAGGTGAATGTTCACAATGCAAAGACATGCACAGGCACAGTCTACCACACTGTTTAGTCGGTTTTGGGGGGGAATGTGACTCAGCAAAACCAAATATGAGAAAAAATAGCAAATAAATCTGCTCTTCCTCAGCTCCTTCCTTCTTTAATGTCACAGTGATAAAGCTGTTCTGATTGTCGGAGAAGATTCAGAGTATAAGGAGAAACCTGCATGAGATATCTTGTGTTTCAGAGACAGCTATAAATAGTGTTGGCGATCACCTTACCCACCTTTTTCCATTATTACAAAAAGGCATCAGAGCAAGATACTGGAGGTGACATTTTTGTGACTGTCACGCTAAAGGGCAGCGATAAGGTGGTGTGCAGTGCAGTTCACTCCTCCACCAGGAGACGCCTCCTTTTTTCTTTTTTTTTTTGTTCACACTGTTTTCACTCCCAGGAGAGATTCCCAACTATAGTTATATTCCCAGCACACACAACATTCAGAAGGCATGAATCCAGGGCGAACAACTATTTGATTAACCGCTAAGCCTTCACAGTGAATGACACACGTTCAGTCGTGATCATGTGTTTTACAAATTCAGAATCTTTTTGGTTTCTTTGTTGTGATCTCAGCAAGAGAGCGAATTTTCTCAAAAAAGGTTTCTTTCATTAGGCTTTCTTAGAATATAGGCCGGTGTTATTCCGTGTTTGTCTTATTGTCAACAAATCCAATGAGAGCACCAAAACCAGCCATGTATTTCAATTATTCAGTATTGCTCTCTGACTTCACTGCCTGTTCATTCCTGCTGGATGTAAAAATTTAAAGAAGGCTCACAAATATATAGTTTCATTAAACAAAACAAAAAAAGGCTCAGTAATTTCCTAAAACAGCTGTGTACTGTAGTTTATAGTAAAATTAATGCTAGATTAATACACAGTTGGTGCTCTAATGAACAGCAACAGCAGGACATGTTCATTGTGTTTTGGTCCTTTCAGGGGATTTGTTTATCAGATTAATCCTTTAAGAGCTGAAATGTGACAGAGTTTTCTCTCAATATTCAAAATTAGTTGTTGCTGAATGCCAACAAAATAATCTGTTCTTTTGCTTAAAATGTTTTACTGTATACCGCAGCAGTTTATACTTTGAGGTTATGAAGATGGGCAAAAAACTTGTGGAACAGAGGTGAAACAGGACTTTAAGTCTGTTTTGTCTTTGATGGCTGATTCAAAGTCAACCAAAATCAACCCACTGCTACATCACTGAATTTCATTTTAATACCACGCTCCTGCCTTATTTCTTTCAGCTGCTCTTCACCTGCAATTTCAGGATTTAAAAAAAAAAAAAAAAAAAACATTTCCAAATTACTTGTGCTCCAAGCTCCAGGGACGGAGTGTGCAATCACATGATGGTGTGGCAGCAAAAGCGTAGGCAACAACACTTCATCAGGCTTAGACTGCATGATCGACATACTGACTCACTGACATACAGTAAAGTACTTCATACGCTCAAACTTGTGCCAAGACCAAAATAGACAAATGTATGAATTAGCAACACATTTCCCTGCTGCTGCCTTGAAAACAAAAAGGAAAAAGGATATAAAGCACACATAAAACATCTTGAGATGTCTTAGAAACACCTGCCTATAAAAACCAGCTGGCTGGGTGAATTCCACCGGGAGCTTTATCGCCTACTGTATGACTCACTACATGGTTTTCCTCTCAGCCGCACTGCTTTCTTCACCAGAGTAATACTTGAGAGAGAACAAGATGACAGAAAACATACCACAAAGGCTGTTTGGCCTTTTCTAGTGTTTGTCCAAAAACATTATGACAGTCAGCGTCACTGAAATTCTTGTGATATAGCCTCTATAGTCATTGTGAGCCCAGACGGAAATGACAGATGGGCAATAAGGCGCTGGCTATCTGTCTTCTCACATGGTTTTACTGTACGAGGGAGTCTTTAAGGGCGGAGGATTGAAAAATGATCAGGATCATTGATCAGCAGATGCTATAGGCTGACTGTTGCTAATCCTACCCATATGCTCAAAGAGGGACAACAGTGAAATGACAGTGAGCGATACTCAGACTTCATCGGTTGTGGGTGACGAGGAAATGACCTTGGCACAGGCAGCACCGGAGAAAAGCGAAAGAGGTTAAATGAGGTGCCACACATTCAATAGACGTCTCTCTGATGACTCCGAGAGCGTTTTATTACCCTCTTTTCACCTCTTCATTCACTGCCTGTTAGCGAGGAGGAAGACTCTCAGCCTGGAATTCATTTTCTCTCCCAATAACAGTATTCACCTGAAACTCGACAGCTAAAAAATACACCCTTTTAAAGGTGCTATATGTGAGCTAACGTTAGCATTAACAGACGTTTACTGACCGGTATAGAGGAATTCAGCTGACAGACAAATAAAATGATGACTGATTATCAAAATTGTTAAATATTGATTTCATGTTCATCAGATATTATAACCCCACTCTATAGCAAATGAAAAGGGGAGTTAAATGAAATATATGTAAGCTACTTTCCTGTATTGTTTTGTTTATTTCTTTAAAAAAAAAAAAAAAAGGTCCTTATTTTGCTTTTTCTATTCAGCTGAAGAGTGGCAGTAGTATCCTGAAGAATCAAACATGTTTGTACACACACTCAGGGAGCATCTCTTCATGCTGACTTTGCTAGTAGCAGAAATAAATTCAGAGGCCCATCAGTCAGAGGTAGGAGTGATCTTTCTTCCTCCGCAGTTTCACACTGAGACTATAAACTGATCTCTGCCACGAGAGGAACAAAGCAGACAGTACACATGCAGCTGCAGCATACACGAGCAGAATTACTGCCACAGTGGGGCTTTCTATTTGGATATTAATACTGTCTGTACTTGAAGCTGAAGCACCAAATGTGCTGGTGTGATTTCCTGTTGGGTTTCCAAATGCATATGATGCCCCATGAGGTCGGGACAGAGATAAGAAACGGGCTTGCTACATTCATGTGAAAAGAAGCAGGATTTGATATGTGAGACGAAGATCATGTCTTACACACACACAGCATCAGCACACACAGTAGTTATCTCTTGCCTTACAACATACTGAGTGCTGTATTTTTCTGTCACATGCTCAGATCGACAAAGTCATCCAAACACCGGCAGCCCCTTAACTTTCTCTTTCTTACAGATAAGTTGTGACTGATGGAGCCCAGAGGTGTGTGAGCTGCCATCCAGGGCTCATCTGGCCCATAACGGCCCTGAGGCGGTGGCTGTCACCAGCAGAGCAGACCTCCTGCTCCCGGCTGTGGTTTCCATTGGGCTGAGACCAGCTAATGAGGACATTATCAGATCAGTGTCTTCAGCCTGACACAAACCTAGCCGCCAGCACGTCTGATTTGACCTTTTTCCACCTGCTCTCAAGATGAACGACCAGGAGCTTCACACAATATAGTCACAGGAGAAAGGAGGCCATGGATATTGTATATTATTTCCAGGAAGTGAATAACTTCAGAGGTGAATAAGGGAAGGGATTATGATTTATGTGACAGAATTAAATTTCTAAAGTATGTGGGTATTGATTTCAGTTGATTTATTGCTGAATTCTTTATGGTCAAAATAACTGATTGATCATTTATGCTGATAGTTATGAGATCATTATTTTCATATTATGTGTAGACTTTTCTTTTCCTCTATAGTAATTCACAGTTTGACTTTTTATATTAGCTTTCTGGCATAGATTTAACCTGATGATGTCACTAGTGGAAAATTTCAAGTTTAACCAAGGTGATTACAATTCATCCTGAAGGGGACATGAACGTGTGTTTACCAGTTTCCATCAAGGAAACCTCAGCACGCCTCCTTGGTCACAGGTAATTGGTGTATTTGTATGTGTGTGGCTCCATCACAACGCTGTCATTAACAAAAACATGCATCAGCTCCAGAGAAAACGGCCGCTACCTATCACACTGTCATACACTCATCTTCACACAACACTTAAAAAAACTGAAAACAGTGTCGGCGATGCCTTTAGAAGTCTTCAATGGGGCACAAAACAAATGTGTGAAAACTAACTGTGACTGCCATGCATGCACTGCTGAACATTTGCTTGACAGGGCAACGATACAACAGATGAGGAATGAGCAACGGCAGAAAGCCATCTGTTTTATGTTTGGTCCTGAGACAACAGTAAACATCTCAATGCCATTCACCCTGATTCAGACTGCGAGGAATGTAACAGCAACGCTTTTTCAGCTGTTTTTTGTAGCAAAAACCTGTGCTGTCAAATGTAAACATCCATCGCCAGCTCTGCAGTGAGAAAAGCGTAATTTTCCTACACAGGAGATCGGAGAGCAAATTGGCTTTGTTTACTGTTTTGTACTAATAAATCAACATTATTATCACCACTATGATGGAAGAGAGGAGTCTATAAGCTGAGACCAATTTTAACTTTCAATTGTCATCTCCGAAAGAGAGCCATTCTATCATTCTGAAAGCCTTATGTGGGCCATTAATATGCACAATGAGGTGCACTTCATCTTTGCACACAGGGAGCAAATTAACTTCAAGCACTGCCACTGTAGTGGTGTTGTGTAATGGTGGACTCTGAGGGTAGGTGGAGTTTTTCTGCAGGTTGTATGCACACTCAGCTAGAGATAGTAGGGCTGTAAACATAATACGACATGTTATTTATGTATTTATCCTTCTAAACAGCCAGTTGATTGGGCAGAGAGGCACCACACTATGCCTTACATACATCTAGTTCCAAAATGCCATCTTGAACAGCCACATTCACAGAGCATCTACATACTGGAAACATGTTTGAGAGGAACCTCAGAAGATGACAGCTTAATGTCCTTGGTGACAGTTAATTTGGCTGCGTGGGAGCGAGAGGGAGCTGCCAGAGTGTTTATTTCCCTCAGAAAATCAACATATCTGATCTCGGGTGGGAGGGAGAGTCATTTTCCAGAGTGAATTTTCTTCCTCCCTGCGAATAACGGCTGTTAGAGGCAGCACAAGATCACTGCCTCCTATTTTCACAGGATGCATTTCTAAATTGAGATTAGTCACAGAGGTTGTGCTGTTACCTAATGTATGCATTCGACAGCTTTTTGCACGAACCTTAATGAACCTTGCTGTCTTAAATGAATATGTATGCAAGAAACAAAAACACAGTAAGGTATGAACAGAAACATAAAGAGCAGGTCCAACAACAATAAAGTTGGTAGCCTCGACAATGTAGTCTATCCTTTAATTTTGGTGCCAATACTACTTCTATTGGCATGCCAAGTACACCAGATGTTCTGTATGTTTTTCTACTTTCCAGGGAAGTTGTTGAAGAAAATGTGAAATTTATGGGCAAACCAGCCTAGGGTTTAAAGGAAGTATTTGCAAGATTTGCTATTGCTACATAGCCAACGTTAGGATTAACAGTTGTTTACTTACCAGTCTAGAATAAACATTGAATTCAGCATGAAACTTTAGAAGTAGAAATCAACCCTCTTGTTTTGCTTCTATTTCCATCACTTCTTTTCTTTTACTGAAGTTACTGTTTAGTTATAAAGGCTAACCAGCTGGCCTCGGCCCCATTTGTCTGTCTCATCATTTTCCGATACCGAGTCACTGTAGCGTCCACTTTGAAGAAGTATCTCTGTTCAGAGGGCATAATATAACCTCTTGTATTGTCAACACAACGATGACTGAACAGTAAACAACTGCTAACATTGGCTGCGTAGCAATAGCAAAACTTACAAATTGCTCCTTTAAAAGGGCTCAAACATTGTTAAATGACTTAAATTTGCATTAATGGCAAATACAACAAGCTGTATATTTAACCACATTTTTGCTTCTTTATAACATTTTGGATAATTACCAACCAATTTTACATAACAAGCTTCTTTTGAATAAACTATTAACTGTGTTACTTGTATCGGAGCAGCAAGCTCCGATACAAGTATTTCCATTATTGAATCTTTTTATGCTGGTTAATGTAAGGCTGTGATAACAGTTCCAGTCAATGTTTTCATGGTCTTTCATGTCAAGTGCGGCATTGGTAATAAGAGAAATAGAAAGCTTATTATGTCCAAACAGAACAAACAGTACAATACTATCTGAAGCTGATTCCCAAAAAATTAAGACACACAGAGCCACCTCAAATTACCTCTATTATTTTATAACGAACATCTCGTGTGTAACAAGCTGAGATATTTAACAGATTTCAAATCCATTATGATCCAATATCATTGATGTAATATTATCGCAGCAGCTTTCAACATGAGCCTGTCCCCGCGCCCAGAGGTAATAAATAGGTGAACTGCCACATTATTGTACTTGTTTGAGTCACACTGTGTCCCTTGACAGTTTGAGTGGCTGTCACATTTATCAACACTTCACACAAAGCCCAGTGTCGCTGTTGCCTCAGGTGGGAGTAACTGGCTATATGAAAAACAGTGAAAGTCTCGGGGATGAAAGATAAAAGAGGGAACAACATGACGATGGCCAACAGAGCTTTTTTTCCCCAGTGTGAAATATGAACTGTATCAGTGAATAGACTAAATCAAAGACTGTGATAACTCCATTCTTTTGGTGTAGGAAGGCATGGATTTGATATAGAATACAATTAAAGACAAACAATCAAATTTTTTATATGAACCATTAGTGAAATGATGTGAAAGGGATTGCTTGTAGCAATTCCCCTTAGCTGTATTTTAGAGTCTTTCAGCGCATTGTTTTGGTTTTTCGACAACAGTCTAGTTACTAACTGATGAATATAGTGGAGCATTTATCAGCTGCAGATGCAGATATTTCCTCCACGAATTTGTGCAGAACAAAACTGAAAGGAGAGTCGATATGGGACTCCGAATGAATGCTAATGCACCATGTCAGCTGAATGTGTAACTAGGCCACTAGTTGGTAACATGTTTGCCACATCAACTTTTTCTGGAGACACTATGTCAGTGTTGTGTTTACAGCTTGTTGTGTCATTTCCAAGTCACCAAAAAATCTATTAAAACAGGTTTAAAGAAATAGTGGGCCAAATAAATATAGAGAGTGCTTTCAGAGCTCATTGCACTTGAAAAGAAACCATTCAGCTCAACCTGTCTCTCACAGCGCCTTCAATTTAACAATCATTGACCAAAAATGATGAAAGGCAAAAGTAATCATGTCCGAAGCAGCTCTGACTGTCACAGTTGTCACGCCACTGGTTCAAACGTTGTCACCTCCGGACTGGAAGAGGCTAAGGACAGTGTCAAGGTGATGAGAGGAGAGCGTGTGATTCACACTGCAGCCTTTCCCTCTGTCTCCGTGAGCAGATGGTGAGTTGGATCAGCGCCTTTAGAGTGGCTGCTATCTTCTCATCTGTGGCTTGTCTCAGGCGGTAAACGTATTGATTACAGGTGGCACTGATCTCTAAACAGGTAAGCTCAGGCATCTGGTGCTCAGTGGGATGAAGCAAGAAAACAAGGGGAAGCACTCGAGTAGGAGAGTAGAATAATAAACAATCCAGATTTATCACACATATCAAGGGATTGTTAAACAGCACTTAGGAAGTTAATGACAATAAAAAACCTCAGTTTCTGCCTTTGCCCTTACTGTAGCTAGGGTGTGAAGATGATGTTGGTGCTGCAAGGCTTGCTAAATAACAAGGTAACAAGTTTAATTAATGTCAGCATGCACGACAGAAGCACACATGCACACACCCCCTTACACTTACAAATGTACAACAATTAGTGTCAGTGTACTTCCTGATGGATAAATATAGTTGGAGTCACAATGGTCCTCTCTATCTGAGTGACTGAATCCACAGGTACTCAGCTAAGGTGTGTAGGTGACTATCTGCTTTAACCCTCATTATAACCCTGGGTGGCCTCATTACTAACACCTCTCACAGTGCCTGCAAGGATTTACATTATCTTTCATATTCTGATGAATTATTAATAGTTGTGTGGTTCACATTCCTCTTGTGTCCCCTCTGGGCCAAACTTACATCCAGATGATAATGCCAAAATGATATACAGAACATACAAACATCAAGCTTATGTGACTTACAAAATAATATCGAAGTGCACCAAAGTTTTAACAACTATGTAAAATGTCTTATAGTTTCAAAATATTGATGATATTGTCACATGCTTTCATTTCAGAGTGAGTTCAATTATTTATATCAAGGCAATGGGGAGCTGTGAGGGATACACTGCTCAGACTTTCACAATACCTGACCTCTGGGTACTGTATGTTCTGATACTGAGTATCAATCTGATACCTACCTATAATATACCTAAATAATTAAATTGCTGCCCAATGTAAGTGAATGAGTGCAACCTTTGGCAGAAACAGCAAACACCAGATTTAGTGGATCTCTAGAATGATAAATATAAAGCTACAGCTGAATCCATTTTAGCCTACCATGAACACACTTGTCCAAAGGTAACAACATCTGCCTATTAGCAGTTCTCACTCATTACCATGTTATATTTTGTTTGTTCAATCCATAAAAAAAAACAAAGTGTAGAATTGATAAAAAATTGAAGTGGGGTGGGGGGCGATTTCTTGCCTGGGTGTAGTGACTTTTCCTGGGGTCTACTACGCTGGTTGCCTGGCAACAAGACCCAAGGATCTCACCGCTACTGCCCAAGAAATAGCCCCCATAAAACCACAACTAGTCATTTTTTACACTTTTTTCTACGGCTTAAACAGACAAGATGTGTTAATTAGTGTTAATTAGTGAGCTTTACAGAGGCTGGTAAGGTGTCCCCCTTTTTCCAGGCTGCTGAATTTAGCTGGAAAAAGACCACCAGTGTGTTAAGGACTCAGAAACTGAAAATCACTGCAGGCTTTGGTTAATATTCCTGAATAACAACACCTACACTTCCCACCTTGAGAAAATGTGGGCTCAGAGCGTTTTCATTTTCTGTGTTTATGCTGGTATATTAATGATGAAACTGAGGATTAGAGTACACGGACCGCTGCAGCCTTGTCCCTGGACAACACAGTAAACACGTTTTGTATAGTAACTATGTCAGTATCATGTGAGGTTCACTGAGTCCAAGTCAGCATGAAAACATGCTGTACCCTGGAGCTAAAGAGAACAAAGCCTATTATAGAGGGAATGCAAAACAAGGCTACTCCTAATAAGAATGACTTTTAGCTTTCAAAATGTCACAGTGTACACCAAGGTAACATTTATCCAGACCCCCCCTCGAAAATAGGCTTTCTTACCCAGGCCCATAGAGTTGTGCTTAAGAACATCTGAAGGTATTTCTCCAAGGCTGCAATAATAAGGTTAGGGACTGGTGGAGCACTTTTTAATTACTTAGTCATGGCCAGAGTCCTGCGAGAAGCATTTTACCTCACTCTCAAACTTCCCAGCAGAGGCAGCAAGGTCAAATACTTAAAGAAATTAACAGACTTAAAACACCAAAATCAAAGAGTCCCTACAGGTACTTCTCTTAATTAGCAAACTTTTACCTTCCACTTTGAAACAGTTACGGAGGATGCAGAGCCGGGGTAAATATGAATATCTAAATAATAATGACACTGTAATCCTCTACAGCACCTTAAACTCATTTAAACAGCGTGTTACAGCATCCTCATGAGCCTGATATTGTTGCTAAATGTCATGGTAACAACCTTGCTGAGCAGGGAGCAGTCTCCCTCTGACACAGCCTCCTTCCTGACTTTCATCATTAAACTGCACACATGGGCAAGAGGCTTTGAAAAGCTTGCCACTATTGAGCACTCTTGAAAGGAAGGCTCTTTTCATTTAGTGATCTACTGAAGATGATTTGCATTCAGGGGTTTTACTTGTGCTGTGTGATGTTCAACAGGCTAAGCTGCTCCAGAGAGCTTGCTCTTCTCATCTGCATTGGTGATTGATGGCGGCTGATTTTCCCTTGAACTTTCAGGGCTGCACAGTTCAGAGCGCTGGGGGTGATGCGATGGTAAGGGGGGGGCAGAGGAGGAGGGAGGGCAGGCAGGAAGCAGGGTGGACTCAAGGAGGACAAGCTCTTTAGTCAGTCCATATTCATAGATAATCAGACAATCAGCCAAAGATGCCCTTTTGAAAATGCTTGATTGTAGCTCTCTGTGAAAGTGGTCATCCAGCAGCCTTCTAAATAGGACTTTAGGCTGTCACTCCACAAACACAAAACAGATCAATTGTCATTAAATTCACAGTGAAATAGCACTTTGAGAGCGTCTTGCATAACTCGACATATGTACTGTTGATGCAAGATGTGTAGTATTCACCCAGAGATCACTCTTACATGCGGGAAAGCGTAGCGTTGCAACCCTATTCCCTGCAAAAATGACCTTTATATACCACTTATCTGCAACAGCAAGTGTGCTTAAGAAGAAACGTAATGCCACCCGCATTATGTTTTCTACAAACATAATAAGGAATTGTGGTTAAATCTACCCTGTGGAGTTTTGACCCCTAGTAGTTTTTTACATGTGTGTCACCAATGTACACGCACAAGCACACTGCAGTGCAATATTTATTCCTGCCAATGTTTTCATGCTAACCAGCTGATGTACAGGTGTTGGTGATGCTGTAATGCATAACGAAATGTAGCAGTGCCGCAGCAAACGCAAAGAAGAAGAAGCGTGCTTTCAAGTAAACATGGACGTAAATAATGTCGGAATTTAAATTTATCAAAAATTGGCTTTGCAAATATATTATGAATACAAAACTGCATTCTACATATATAATTAGACACTGATTGAAAACAGCTTATGTTTGTTTACATGAAACCTCAACAGGACACTTTGGGTAAACAAATTGTTAATACTGAACATACTGTATTTGCTAAATGTTCACTGATTAAGTCTTTAATTTGTTTTCCTACATGATCTACTCTTGAAATACAATATCCACTCATAGCGACTAAAGCATATGGTTGTTTGGTTGATTTATACATTCACAGGGCTTGGTTAAGGTTAATAATATTGAAAAAGTCAGACTTGAAGCACAAGACAGGGCGTTTACTATGCACCTTGAAAAAATGTTGACAGGGAACGTAATCCTAAATGTCTAAACAAATAAGTAATATGTAATATGTTCTGCCATGTCATAGAGCTTTTGACCGTATCCCATGGTCTTCATCAGTGGATGTATTTTGCTCAGTTGTTATGGAACTGCTGAACCTTTCCATGATTCAGATTAAATTATTTTCATAGATAGATTTAGATTTCATTGTCACATTTCTCAAAATTGTGTTTTTTGTCACAAGCATATGCATCCTACTAAGAAATCTCTCTTTCTGTCTGTGCTTCGATTTTGGACAACTGCTCATCCAATAGTCCTCAAAGTTGGCCGGTGTATTTCTGAAGACCCAGGAAGTGCAGTGTTGACTGTGAAGTTTTTTGGATGAGCAGTTGTCAAGATCCTGACCCTCCATTTATTTTAAACAGTCCTTGCTGTTACCATAGTAACCATAGTAACAGCAAGGGCTGTTTAAAATCTTTTCCTTTTATGATGTCATAGAACTTTAATGTCTTTGATGTCAGACTTGCCTTTGATCTGTTTGCATATAAAAGACACCAACAAGCAGCAGAGTCATTCTGTCACAGATCAGATTCATTCATCCACAAGTGGAAGAAACAACAAACAACACAAAGCAACAAACTCATCCTGCATTTCTAGACCAAGGAAGGTGAAGTCCTTAATAACATACAAGACAAGTAACCTGTGAGTAAAATGAGCAAGCCTGTTGGAAAACAGCAATCCATGGAACCAGCAGAGCGGGAAAAAACCCAATCTGCTGAGGAAGAAGCTTGCGAGCCAGGCCAAATGCCTCAGCCAGTCAACCCCTGGACCACAAATTTCCAAAAGGTGGCTGACCTGAGGTCCTGCCAGCAGCTTGATGAAATGGAGTTTCCTTCACTCCAGAGAATGCCTTTAAGACAGGAGAGGGGAAAGAAGAAAGGAAGGAAACAGGGGATTCAGAAGACGCCTTCAACTCCTTCAATCAACTTCACCTTTGGATTGACTCTGATACCAAGAGCACAGAAGACAAAGGCAGAGAAAGCTGTTGAAACTGCTGTATCAACTGCTAAGATAAATGAAACCCAGTCTGCACTGAAAGTGGAAGCAGAGACAGTTGTGTCTTCTCCTGCATCTCCAAAGCCTCTGGAAGCAGAGACAGTTGTGTCTCCTGTATCTCCAAAGACCCTGGAAGCAGAGACAGACGTGTCCCTGCCTGCATCTCCAAAGCCTCTTGAAGCAGAGACAGTTGTGTCTCCTCCTGCATCACCACAGCCTCTGGAAGCAGAGACAGTTGTGTCTCCTCCTGCATCTCCAGTGCCTCAAGTAGAGACAATTGAGTCAACTGCTGTGTCAACTGAAACACAGTCTACAGAGCCATCTAAGGTAGACCTCACATCTGCCTCAGGCGTGCAAACTGACCTGACCAAAGACGTCCTCCTACAAGTTCCTGAGCTTGAGCTACATCGGATCATGGATGATAAAGACATGCAAGAATACCTGCTGGAGGTAGAAAACTTTGCCATGATCATGGAGGCAGAGCAGCTGAAAGCAGATTTAACTGACATGACAGAGGAAAAGATGGGCCTTGTTGTTGATCTGTCTGTATCAGCGAAGACAGAATGGGATGCTACCCAGAAAATACAACAACTGGAAGAAGCTCTCAATGCAGCAACAAAGAAGAGGGAGGAGGCCGAGACATGCCTAGCCAGACAGGCTGAGGAGACCTCCAAAGTCAAGACCACACTGGCCCAGGCCCAAAACAACCTGGAAGAGTTACAACGCCAGTGGGAGGAGGACAGGTCCGGTCTCCTGGCAGAACATGACCAGACAACCTCCAGCCTTGAAGCAGAGAAGATCCAGGCACAAGAAGACCTCGACAAGGACAGACTTCAGTGGCATAAAGAAAAGTCCGGCCTCCTGGAGTCTCTCAAGAGCGTCAAACGGGCTCTGAAAAAAAAGAGAGAGGAGATAGCAAAATTCATGTTCGAAGAGATGGACAGAATAGTCGTTCTGGAAACTGACGTGATGGTTGATGAAAAACCAAAGAGGAAATCTGTGAGGAAACGGTTCCTTCAGATCTTTAGAAGAACTGGGAGAACCTAACCTCGCCGTGACCTCTCTGACTCACTCCTAAACCCTGCATTCTCCTTCTTCTACCTCTCTTCTTACCTTTCCAAACCCCCTTAACCTGTCTTGAATCTTTCCCCCAAATTCTCCTCCCAACACCCCCCCCCCCCCCAACCCTTCTCTGGTTGACACTGACTTCTCAGGACTGCAGCCTCACAGAGAGAACAAATTGCTAAACCAGCAACTTATTTTTTCTGAGTTTGCATGTCCTCACTGTGCCTACGTGGGTTTCCTCCGGGTTCTCCGGTTTCCTCCCACACTCCAAAGATCTGATCACATCACTGTTGTGAATAAAAATTAACAACAAAAAAATTTTAATCTTACAAGCCCTTTGTTTTCACTCCAACCTGACATAAAGTGATTTTGAGTCTGTATGTTCTGCCCTTAAGTGATTGAGGTTTAGCGCTGCATCAAAGCATTCTCATACACCTTGGAGAAGTTTAACTTTCCAGTGAGGATGTTTGATTTCAGTCTAAAGCCATGGTACAAATGGTACAATTTTCCGTTTTTATTTACTTTAATTACTTTTATTTCTAATAACCGTTGCTATTGCATAATAAAGTTAGACAGCATTTGATTTCATAGTTTTAGTATTTGGCATAAAGCTTCTTCAGCCCACTGGCAACCACTAAACCATCCATAAATCTGTTTTAACATTATGTTCCATTTCATAGCTAACAGCACATTGCTCTTGGCCTCCTGTGAGCCTATTGTCTTGTTTAACATTTTAATGGGCTGTAGAATGAATGAGCTCTGTAGCATGATCTATTGGAGAGCATTGAGGGTGATAATACCTACATAAAACACGCAATGACTTCAACTATGTTTTTTAATGAGCAGCATAACATAATGTAGTGTAGTTCTGATATACGCGCTCAAGTACAAAATTACAGAGACGCTGATGCAGTATAACAGGCATAGCTCAATCAATGTTTGCATAACAATAGATAACATAACAATATGTAATGTAAAAGGTTTCACTAATAGAGATGAGAAGAGAGAGAGAGAGAGAGAGAGAATTACAGCCTGCAACTTCACTGTTTTGTTTCATTCTCACAGCACTCATCAACCTCATTTCAAGCCACAGCAGGTAACTTTATTAACAAAAAATCTCTGATAAATCTGATGTACACCACCTGCAACGCATTAAACAGCAGACAGACAAAGTTATGACAAGCAGGTGAAGAAAGTAGAACATTTAAGGGCGCCTCCGTGGCTCACTGCGTATGACACCTACCACATGGGCTTAGTCCTAATGTCCTAATGTCATCCCCTCTCTCTCTCCCTGACTTTCCTGTCTCTCTCTCACTGTGACTATCATAATACAGGCAAAAATGCCCAAAGAAATAACTTTAAAACAACAAAAATTTAGAAATAAAAATAAAAATAAAAAAGGAAGTAGAACATTTGGCAGCTGAAGAACCAGATATTTACCGCATGAGTTAGTGGAGAGCAAACCATACTGGAGTTAAATTTATCAAGTGGACAGACACCTGAATCCAAATAGGTGCAAATGTCGCTCTGTGTCTACTGGATATGTAAATTGGAACCTATTTGCTATACATTATGCACATAAAAATGACATAAAAACAGAATTTGTATCAAATTTGAATTATGTGTAATAGCTTTGACAGTAGGCCCCTGTATCAGTGTGAGTAGCATACACACTCACAATATGATGTCTAGATAGTAAGCATTAAATTGAAATCCTGTTGAAATAATTGCATGTAAATAAGACTGCAACTTTCCAACCAAATGTAGCCTAGTGTTAGCTTAAATGTCTTGACATCTTTTAACATGCAAATTGCCTGTCAGTGGTTACTGGGAATGATTATTCACTGTCTGGCTGTTGTGTTTCATCTCTCTACCAGCACAATATGAAACAACAGACAGAGGCAACCTGGCAGGCACCCGATACATTTTGTATTTAAGATTAGCAACACCTGTCAGGTAGCTTGTTTACCTAAAGCATAAATGGCTTTAGAGAAGCATCAAGCTTTATGATTCGCTTCAGGCAGAATCTGCAGTTAGATTCTGTCTGACATGGGGAATCCCTGAACACCCCACTAAATATATATTAATATATATATATATATATCATAGGCGCCTTTCAAGGCACTCAAGGACACCTTACAATGTACAGTAAAAGATAAAAAAGCTAGTACAAGGCATAAAACACAAAATAATCAAGTACATAAAATAAAGAATAAATTAGAAAAAATGTAATTGCATAAAAAGTAAATATGAATTAAGCGCTGGTGCTGGAGATAAAGAGAGTATAAGTAAATAAGTTTGTTTTTATCTGCAATTTTTGAATTTTACACTTTTTGCATTGCAAGTAAGCTATTGTTGTTGTCTAAATACATTTTTTAGATTCCTTGTATCTAAAACAACATATGAGCCTCCTCTCCTTTATCATTTCTAAGTACAGGTAATCATTTTGTTCTTTCCCTCAATCAAGCACCTGCTGGAAACTAAATCACCTTAATTGTGCAAATGTGATAAGATTTCAAACTGTGCAGACTCTTTTAAATGTATTATAAGCATTTTTCAGATTTTCCTAAAACTACTACATGTCAATTCATGCGTACAGGTGTGACAATGGATGTGTTAAAATGGGGGGGGGGGGCCCACTGAGGATGAATTTTTTGTGCTACGTCACTGATTAGGAGCTGTCTGTTTGCAGCCAGATACCAACAGTAATCACAGAGCAATGAAGGATCTGAAATGCATTCAGCCATATTTTATCCACCAAGCCAGTTCCTCCACTTTACGATGTCAACATTTAAACGATCATGCATTGTGAGTGCACTACCATGGAGAGGAGGATACCTTTCAGTGCTGAGGCAAAGAAGATTAGCTCAGCCCACAGATGCTTGGTGTGCTCCAGACACTATTTGATGATAAATGCGCACCCGGCCGAATGAAAGTGAATGTGACAATCACTTGTGATTCACTTTACAGACAAGGCTAATTCAATTAACCTTCATCTTCCACATATATACCTTAAATGGTAGCTGACATCTACTGCTGTTAGATTCTCTCTCTTTCTCTCTCTTGTAAACTAAAAACAAACCAAGCTACATTGCTATTCCTCTACCTACCTCAAGAAAAAATCGCTTCACAAAGATTGTTTCATGGCATGTTTAGTTGAAAGGTTTTTGTTGATACCTTTACAGGAAATACCCTTTACAGGTGCTGTTGGAGTTTAGCTGGACCAATAGAGACCAAGATGGAGTGCAGCAGGGATGATGTATTTTTGTAGGCTAACTCGGAAATAATTATCAGCTTGGTTCCCTTGACAAAATAGGATTTTTACATTGGCTTTTGGATTATTAAAGAAAATAAGCTCCGTAACAAATAAAAGTTTATGACACTTACCCGCTTTATTCAGCAAGATAATCTTCACAAATGACCACCTCTTTTATGATTTTTGAAGCCTCAATACAATCGGCAGAGATAAAAAGCTATTGTTAGGCTATAAATGAGCTACACAGGGGCGTCGTGTGGCGTAGTGGTCTAAGCAGGCACCCCATGTGTAGAGGCTACAGTCCTCACTGCAGTTGGCCCTGGCTCGAGTCCTGCATCGGACGGCCTTTGCTGCATGTCATTCCTCCTCTCTCTGCCTCCCCATTTCCTGTCTCTCTCTACTATCCTGTTCAATAAAGGCACAAAAGCCCAAAACAATATACTTTAAAAAATAAATGAACTACACCACGGTTGCATGACTTCTACGTCACCTCCGCGCGTCTAGCTTGTCATTCCGTTTAGCATGATGACCTCTTGTACAAAAGCCTTTCCTCTTAGAAAGTTAGTATTACTTAGCAACAGCACAAGTACTTACAACAAGGCTGTAAAGGCAGACTGGTGAGTAGATGGGTTTTCATGGACGGTATGATAATGTTCAACATCCCTGACAACCTCTGTAGTCTCATTTATCTACTTATTAGCAACCACCTTTTTCAAGACACATAAAAGCCTAAAAAAACACAACTGGGGTATTAACTGACATATTTTATGTCGTAGAATAATACTTGAAAATGTCTAGAGCTTGTGTTAACCAGAGATCTTATTTCAGGCATCTAACCAAAAACCCATTAAAAGAAACCCATCAACTTTGCAACAAGGGAACTGGAGGTGCATACGTATTTCCTGGTTTTAGGACTCATTCATCTTAACATCTTAAACGAAAGCTTCCTTTTGCTCATTAGGTAGGGAATCTGAGCAATATTGAGGGAAACATCTGACAACGAGAGCTTGTCGTGGAAGTCCATCCTCCAGTGTTAGTCAGGCACATCATCTTTACTGCATTCAGTCTTTGAATAATGCATGTCAGCTAGCATCAGCAGTGGATGCACAAGCCTCTGTGGCATGTCTTCTCCTCACAGCCAGACTGCAGGCACCCCATCTGCACCCATCAACACTAAAAAAAAAAGTCAGCCATGAGTACAGTATCCCAAAAAAGTTGAGCCTTGAATAGCCCATTTGAAGAAAGTGAACACTACCTTCCAAACAGTTCTGTGTTTGGAGGATTTTGCGGGCAGTGGATGTCATGACAGGATAAGCTACTATACACTACTCCCTCACTGTTACAGCATGAGCAGCCAACAGAGATTTACAGATATGAGAGATGAAAGGCTGAGACATAGCTGGTAGTTGAGCACCTTAGCTCTCTCTGCATTTAGATGCCAAGGATCACAGCTCCACACCCCAATTTCATAGCTCATTTTCTGCCATCTGCAGCACTCTGAGGATAAAGAGTCATGTGAGATGCTTTACCATGAGGTTACATGACCTCAGAGAAATCCCTGTGCGTGTCTTCAACTGCATGCTGTCAGCCATTATCAAAAGGACCAGGGAGCTGTAATTTGACAATGTAAGATGCAGCACAGCTCACACTTCTCGCAATCTCATCAGATGTTTGTTTCACAACTCAGAATTGTTGCAGCTTTGTCTGAGACTTAAGGATTATGAGTTTTGAACTTTAGACAGAGGCATTTCTCATCTTTTAGTCTTTCACACCGGTCATGGCCAAATAGGTCTGGCAGTCATAAATCAACTGCTGCCACGCAAAACCTGCACGCCAAAAATCGGAGGACTTGGCAATCACATTAGAGTCTGGAGTCTCTGATCTCTGAATGAATGTTCACAGTTCTCTTCCAGACAGAAAGAAGTAAAAGTAACATGTTTTTGACAATGCTTTGTCATCGACCTCTATATTTCACAAAAAAAAACGACAAAATAGATTGGTGGTATCAGTGTTTGCTTGTCATGCTTCATGACTCACACTGGCCTCATACAGATTGCTTTTGTCAAGTATATAAGAGCACTGCTACTGTGAGAAGCCTGCAGAGTAATAAGAAATGCTGAAGTATATGATACTACAAATAAAATCTTAACATCGGCCTAAAACATATTATTACCACTACATTGAGTTCTATTCTCACAAGACTTGTAGGCAGAGGCAAATGAAAGCAGTAGAAAACTGGCAGGGGAATTACATCTAAGAGAACTGCAAGCTTCTGTAGAAGCAGTCTATTATCTATAATCATTTGGGAGGCTCTCCGAAACAAGACCTTTAAACCACAACCCAACCCTCTGAAGACTGTCTACCCACTAATAAACTGGCTTTTCAATTAGCACCTATCTGACGTTACAATGATAACACAAAACCAATTACACGCTGTGCTGCAGATAACTCGTAATCCACTTAATAGGTCTGATTTGACTTCTTCTTTTTTCTTCTCCCCTTCCACTACTGCTACCCAGAGGCTTTTTGTTCTCCAACCAGAACAAGGTATCACTTTGAATCACCAGTATCGAAGGCACATCTGTGATAGCAGGCCAGCCAATCTCCTGGAGGTTCTGATAGTGTGTTTTTATGTCTGTGTAGTTAATGACAGCTTTGGAGGTGTGATGAGCAAAGGTTTCATCTGTGGCTTCAGGTTCTAACACATGGATTCACAGCATCACGCCTTGAATACACATCTGCACTTTGGGTTTCTCTCAGATAATGCTGTTAATTAGCTTTAACCGTAACCACACAAATCTACACAAATAATACCCAGCCTATTTCTGTGTCTTATCAGGGACAAATGCCGATCACAGTTTTTTCCAATTATGTATTCAAATGTCTTGATTTGACTGAGCAGCTGTCCAAAACCCCCAAATTATTCAGTTTACTATAATGAGGGCAGTAGTACTATTTGTTTACCAGTACCAGAGAGCATCTATGATGCAAAAGTTTATAATTTTCAAATTTTCCCTTGTAACTTATTTCACCCAGTGGTTCACGGTAGTTTTGACTATATAACTTTAGTTGCCTGACTGATGGAAGCAAGCACTCGACTTTTTTAGACTATGACATTTGCAAGAAAGTCTATACTTCCAGAGTAGGTTTTTATGCTGTATTAGTTCATCATTTGCACTCAATAGCTCTTAGTGTCTGGGGTTCAATTAAAAAGAGTAAAAGCAATTCCTGCATCCCACCATTTCATTCAACACTAATGACATTTAATCAATATTTTAATGAAATATACATCCACTGATGCTTAACAAAGTCAGTGCTCCTTGTGGAGCTGCCTGATTTGAGGATTCTCTCTGATTTCTAGCTTCAGGACAGAGTGAAGCATGATTCCAAATACAGACTTAACAGTCCCTGGGCACAGGAATAACATGTAACATTTAGGCCTATTATTTAGTCAAAATTGCTTTCAAATGAATGAACTGTGTATTTATGAATGTTGTGTGCTTATGATTTATTAGTAACTTGAAGTTCATGCACAGTTGCTGTTGATCTTTTACCTTAATTTACCGCTGCACTTTATGAACTTTTAACATTCTGTCACACGATTTATGGATTTCCTTTCACTTGCAGCTGAATTTTTTTCTTGACTCTTGCTTCATGTTTGCTAGTATACTGTCTGTGTGTCCGTGAGAATGTGAGTACTCATGCTGTGTAAATTATGTGTCATTTAATAAGAGAGCAGTCATATTTCTACATGTAACCTGATTCTGTCCTGCATCTCAGGGAAGGGTTGGCATGTGGGATATAGCAGGAAATTAACAAAAGCTATTATGGCTCACTGCCAGAACTGGTAGCCTACTTCAGGGTTGGTTGTGGGATTTTTTGTCTGCAGAGCCATCTAAGATAGACCTCACATCTGCCACAGGCATGCAAACTGACCTGACCAAAGACGTCCTCCTACAAGTTCCTGAGCTTGAGCTACATCGGATCATGGATGAGAAAGAGATGCAAGAATACCTGCTGGAAGTACAAAACTATGCATTGATCATGGAGGCTGAGCAGCTGAAAGTAGAGTTGCCTAACATGCGTAGCCAGACAGGTTGAGGAGACCTCCAAAGTCAAGACCACACTGGCACAGGCCCAAAACAATCTGGAAGAGTTACAACGCCAGTGGGAGGAGGACAGGTCCGGTCTCCTGGCAGAACATCTCCAGACAACCTCCAGCCTTGAAGCAGCGAAGATCTAGGCACAAGAAGACCTCGACAAGGACAGACTTCGGTGGCATAAGGAAAAGTCTGGCCTCCTGGCATCTCTCAAGAGCGTCAAGCAGGCTCTGAAAAACAAGACAGAAGAGACAGGAAAATTCATGGCCAAACAGATGGAGAAAATAATCAGTCTGGAAAGTGACATGATGGTTCATAAAAAACCAAAGAGGAAATCTGTGTGGAAACGATTCCTTCAGGTCTTTAGAAGAACTGGGAGAACCAAACCTCGCCGTGATGTCTCTGACTGACTCCTAAACCCTGTGTTCTCCTTCCTTTACCTCTCTTCTTACCCTCCCAAACCCCCTTAACCTGCCCTGAATCTTTTCCCCAACCCCCTACTCCTACCCCCCCAACCCTTCTCTGGGCAACACGGTGACTGACCACACTGAAAAAAGGGAGAAGGGGGGGTTGTTCAATGTATGAATATGCAGTTCATATATAAATCACGATTGATTTTTGTTCCTCTTCTAAACATATGCAAAGCAAAGCAAAGGAAGAAGTTATGTTTTGTCAGGAAACTCCAACTCCTGGGAAAACGTTACCAGCGCGAATACGCTCCGCTATCTTTTCACTGACTCACTCGTGGATGTGGAGTGCTTTGTATAAGGTAAAGGCAATTAAAACTTATCATATGTCGGTCAGAGTAAGAGGTAGTCACTTCAGACACATTGTTTTCAGTGAGCTGAGGTTTTCATCTACCAGTACAATCAAGCAACAGTTAACGGTGTTAGCTAACCCTTGCAGCAGTTGATGCAAGGGTTAGCTAACACTCACCAACCTTAGCTGTGCTAATGCCCGCCGAAATCATATTGCGTATGTAAATATGTCTTGAAATGTGTGCGCAGCATGTTTTTGTAGTGTGAAATATAATATAACATAAGTCCACTAGTCTTTGCTCTACAGATGGGTAATTATGAAGTTAAAGGTGAGCATTACTTCATGGGGGTGGGGTTGGGTTAAAACGAGCCAAGGCATGTCACTGCCACCACATGGAAAGTCAACATCGCCTAATGTGACAATTTTTTGTAAACTTCATTGTTAAAATTTAATTTTAAATTACTAAAAACTGACTTAAATCAACCCAAGCTCTCAACAAATTTTTAATTAGGTTATGTTAGGTTACTACTTATGAAAAGGTTAACTGCAGCTTTTTACAGCTGAGGTGAAGCTTGGCTTCAAGTGCTGAAGATCTCCAGGTTAACCTCAAACAAAGAAAATGCAATAATGAAACTCAACGAAAACAAAAATCAACGGGCTGCTAATTATTTTCACTCGCACACTGTATGAGCACGACAACACCCAACGTTATGTTGGAATTATTTTGAGCCATGGACTAGTGCATCAAGTCCTCCCAGACCTTCGCCTCATTCTTCACATCTACGTAGAAAGTTCACGCTGGAGCAGCGCAGCTACTGTGGGGAACAGGGCAGAGTAGAAGAAGCAGCAGCAGAGAAGTGACGCTGAATCGGCGAGTGCGAGCGGAGCAGAGGAAAAGGTTTGCAGTAAGTGTGGACTGCAGTACGTCAGTTAATTAATGCGGCAGCTTCTCAAGACCAAGGAAAGTCATAGTCGTGAAACTCGTATTGTAGTTATCTAGGACCATGTAATGAAATAATAAAAAGATAATGTTTTTTTTTTCTGGATTATGTATTTGGTATTTGTGTATTTGGGAATGTCGGCCGCTGCTTTTCTTTGAGCACTGTTCCAAATTGAGTATTATTCGTGTGCCTTAATCTTATTATCGTTATTAAATCCTTAACAAAATTCTGTGTTTGAATCATCACTTATGTGCAATGTCTGAGATTTACATGAGTGGGAAAAAAATTACTGCTGTTGATCTACATCTAAGCAGATTGTAAAGTATACCAAAACGTTTTAAGTTTAATTTTGTGGAGGCTACATATTTTGGTACAATTCAAATGGCTTTTATCATTTTATATATTATTCAAAACTTAATTTCATCACACTCGAGTGAGCTGTTTTTACATTCAGAAAATAAAAATAAAAACATTATCTAAAGTTTCACCAACAAGTGTGAATAAGAAAATAATTAAAAGATAATGTATCTTTTCTATATAGTTTGGTGTTTCTACGGTTGAGACCTTTGACCTTGAGCGTTCCAAAGGCTCTGAATGGTAAGTTTTGCTCAAATGCTTTTTTTAATTTACGTGATATACGTAGTTTAACTAGGTTTTTGAGACTTTCTGGAAATCTTGCTTGACATCAGTTTCTGAAATATTAAATCTATAACATTGTGCATACTGTGTGCTACAATTGCAAGAATTCGTATATTTTCCGATTCATTAGGTTCACCGTCATAGCTCAAATTAATGCAGTTTAATGCAAAGGTCCTGCAATACTTCTTTATTCATGAAGATGATAATCAAATAATGAAACTGTCTTAAAGAAGCATCTCTGATATTCACCTACTTGGGACAGAGTAGGTTTGAACTGCTGCACCATTACAAACTCAGACATCCATATTTTGGTCGCACCATCCGCTTTCCATGTACGTATTCAAAATGTCCATGTACATTTAAGACATGGAATGCTTTAATTGTACATCAAAGTAGAGTACATTCCACACAAGTTAGTTTAATTTCAGCTGTCATTTATGTAAATGCAAGAATTTATCTAATGAAAGTCAGTACTTTGTTCATATCAACACACACCTGAGGAGAAATGAAAATGTCTCTTGCATGTTTGTTGGCTGTAGTTTTCAAACCCGTGTTTATGGAACTCATAAGAGTCGCAGACACACACGTCACTCCCTAACTGATTTTATACGTGGTATTGTTATAACAACTACTTTAGTATCGCCACCATTACACAATTTGTTTGCTGATTGCCAGGAAGAGGAGTGTCTTGAAGAGGAAGCTTCTGGTACATCTCTAGATTGGACAGGTCAGCACAAGCCACTCCCAAATGTAATTGAGCAGCAGCTTGCAACAGCCTTGTTGAAGTTGGAATATTTACTGCATGTGCCAGGTACAGCCATTGATGAATTTTTACAAGAATTTACTACTTGAACAATTCTGCATCTATTCCCACTATCTAGAGGGTTTATAAGTGATATTCTTAAGCGCCATAACCTCCAAGTTGATGACTCTGTAGTTAATGAAATCACTTCAGCAGTTTGCTCATCTAATCCAGTTCATAGAGCAATTGAAAAAGGTGGCCCTCTAAGCACTTCTTATCAACATAAACAATAATATAGGAAAAAAATTCAATGTTTTATATATATATATATATATATATATAGACAGAGAGAGAGAGAGAGAGTTAAAGCCACTCAAGATATTGCATTTTTGCTCTTTCATTTTTAAAGACCATGCAATAAGCACACATCTGGCTGTGTGTGAAAGATCACAGCCAGATGAGAGCACAAGGAATCATTAAAATTTAATGTATTCCAGATTCAACACCATTCAAAAGAAACTCACAATTTTGACAGGGAAGTATAATCTAGGTGTAAAGCATACTCAGACCAAGTTTGGATTACATTAGACAAAGTATTTTAGAATTATAACTATTTCCTCTTAGGGGTGGGCAGGATCAATCGATGTGTAATAGTTAAACAATACAATGTTAACTGCCTTGTTTAAGAGAATTGTTGTTGGACTATAATTTCTTCTTGGAATAAAGATTTCATTGAAGAAGAAGACGCTTGTGTGAATGTGAATAGAATGAATGAGAATGTGAATTCTCATTTAATGTGAATTTATTTTTTATTTTATATTTCATGGCATAGTCTAAGATGTAAATAAAAAAGTGCTGCTCTGCTGAACTTTTTTAGGAGAGCTATTTAACAGTTTGTGAATATTGCTGCACCACCTTTTTCAAATCTTCTGTGTTTTCTAATATTGCTAAGTCCTTGCTAAAGTCCTTATTTCTCCTTTACGTTTTTTATTATGTTGTATAACTGCTATTTCTCTTAGTTATCCAAAGCCAGATAGCGGTTTCATGTTTGTTGGACTATATGTTAGGACTTACAGTGTTGTAGCAGTTAGATATGTCTACTATTCACTCTTGATATGAGTTGACAATTGTTGCATTGTAAAGTAGGACTGTGCTTTGTAGAAGAAGTGAGATCCAAACTTTTGTATGGATTTGTGGTCTGGGGTTAAGGTTTAAATCCTTAAAGAAATACAGTTGCTGTCAAGACAAATGTTTTTCTTTTTGCCTTATTTATTTTGAAAGTTTTATGGTAAATGCTGTCATTAAGAGATTAAGAGAAATAATTTGATCCATAGAATGAACACAAAGTATGTATCAGCTTTATAACTTAATAGTATTTAACACTGTGTGTGCTTCATAAAAAAACTCATGTTGCCATAACCGATAAATTAATATACTGAACATAACAAAGCTTAGAATCAACATAAAAGTCATGTTTGTTTGAAATAGGGTAATTGAATATATGTTATATAAAAGAAAAGCTTTAAATTCACATAGAAAAGTCATATTTGTTTAACAAATAAGAATTTAGTAAATTGAACATTAATAAATAATTTTGAGAAAACATAACTTTATTACGAGCAACTGATGTACATATTTTTTTCATGTAAATCCAACAGACTTTTTTTTTCAGTGCAGGACTGCAGCCTCACAGAGAGAACAAGCTGCATGTCCTCACTGTGCCTGCATGGGTTTACTCCGGGTGCTCCGGTTTCCTCCCACACTCCAAAGAAGTGCAGTGTTGACTGTGAAGTTTTTTGGATGAGCAGTTGTCAAGATCCTGACCCTCCATTTATTTTAAACAGCCCTTGCTGTTACCATAGTAACCATAGTAACAGCAAGGGCTGTTTAAAATCTTTTCCTTTTATGATGTCACAGAACTTTAATGTCTTTGATGTCAGATTTGCCTTTGATCTGTTTGCATATAAAAGACACCAACAAGCAGCAGAGTCATTCTGTCACAGATCAGATTCATTCATCCACAAGTGGAAGAAACAACAAACAACACAAAGCAACAAACTCATCCTGCATTTCTAGACCAAGGAAGGTGAAGTCCTTAATAACATACAAGACAAGTAACCTGTGAGTAAAATGAGCAAGCCTGTTGGAAAACAGCAATCCATGGAACCAGCAGAGCGGGAAAAAACCCAATCTGCTGAGGAAGAAGCTTGCGAGCCAGGCCAAATGCCTCAGCCAGTCAACCCCTGGACCACAAATTTCCAAAAGGTGGCTGACCTGAGGTCCTGCCAGCAGCTTGATGAAATGGAGTTTCCTTCACTCCAGAGAATGCCTTTTAGACAGGAGAGGGGAAAGAAGAAAGGAAGGAAACAGGGGATTCAGAAAACGCCTTCAACTCCTTCAATCAACTTCACCTTTGGACTGACACTGATACCAAGAGCACAGAAGACAAAGGCAGAGAAAGCTGTTGAAACCGCATCTCCAAAGCCTCTGGAAGCAGAGACAGTTGTGTCTCCTGTATCTCCAAAGACCCTGGAAGCAGAGACAGACGTGTCCCTGCCTGCATCACCAAAGACCCTGGAAGCAGAGACAGACGTGTCCCTGCCTGCATCTCCAAAGCCTCTGGAAGCAGAGACAGTTGTGTCTCCTCCTGCATCTCCAGTGCCTCAAGTAAAGACAATTGAGTCAACTGCTGTGTCAACTGAAACACAGTCTACAGAGCCATCTAAGGTAGACCTCACATCTGCCTCAGGCGTGCAAACTGACCTGACCAAAGACGTCCTCCTACAAGTTCCTGAGCTTGAGCTACATCGGATCATGGATGATAAAGACATGCAAGAATACCTGCTGGAGGTAGAAAACTTTGCCATGATCATGGAGGCAGAGCAGCTGAAAGCAGATTTAACTGACATGACAGAGGAAAAGATGGGCCTTGTTGTTGATCTGTCTGTATCAGCGAAGACAGAATGGGATGCTACCCAGAAAATACAACAACTGGAAGAAGCTCTCAATGCAGCAACAAAGAAGAGGGAGGAGGCTGAGACATTCCTAGCCAGACAGGCTGAGGAGACCTCCAAAGTCAAGACCACACTGGCCCAGGCCCAAAACAACCTGGAAGAGTTACAACGCCAGTGGGAGGAGGACAGGTCCGGTCTCCTGGCAGAACATGACCAGACAACCTCCAGCCTTGAAGCAGAGAAGATCCAGGCACAAGAAGACCTCGACAAGGACAGACTTCAGTGGCATAAAGAAAAGTTCGGCCTCCTGGAGTCTCTCAAGAGCGTCAAACGGGCTCTGAAAAAAAAGAGAGAGGAGATAGCAAAATTCATGTTTGAAGAGATGGACAGAATAGTCGTTCTGGAAACTGACGTGATGGTTGATGAAAAACCAAAGAGGAGATCTGTGAGGAAACGGTTCCTTCAGATCTTTAGAAGAACTGGGAGAACCTAACCTCGCCGTGACCTCTCTGACTCACTCCTAAACCCTGCATTCTCCTTCTTCTACCTCTCTTCTTACCTTTCCAAACCCCCTTAACCTGTCTTGAATCTTTCCCCCAAATTCTCCTCCCAACACCCCCCCCCCCCCAACCCTTCTCTGGTTGACACTGACTTCTCAGGACTGCAGCCTCACAGAGAGAACAAATTGCTAAACCAGCAACTTATTTTTTCTGAGTTTGCATGTCCTCACTGTGCCTACGTGGGTTTCCTCCGGGTTCTCCGGTTTCCTCCCACACTCCAAAGATCTGATCACATCACTGTTGTGAATAAAAATTAACAACAAAAAAATTTTAATCTTACAAGCCCTTTGTTTTCACTCCAACCTGACATAAAGTGATTTTGAGTCTGTATGTTCTGCCCTTAAGTGATTGAGGTTTAGCGCTGCATCAAAGCATTCTCATACACCTTGGAGAAGTTTAACTTTCCAGTGAGGATGTTTGATTTCAGTCTAAAGCCATGGTACAAATGGTACAATTTTCAGTTTTTATTTACTTGAATTACTTTTATTTCTAATAACTTTTGGTACTGGTTTATAATGAAGGGGAATAATATTCTTAATACTTTCAAAAACAACAACAAGGGCAGAACCACCAAATGTTTGACATTTCTGCTGGGAAATGACTTGACATGTTATCAAAATATCTATTTTTAAATTTTATTTCAATCAGCCAACTTATTTCTTGAGTAATTATTTAAGTTTTAATTGTGTTACTGTTTTATCTTGTAAAATACCTTTTCACAGTTTTTGAAAAGCACTACATAAATAAAAATATTATCATGAATAATTTGAAAATATTAGAAATTGTGAGATTACAGATATGTATACAGAGATTGTCATATCTGCTTTTCAGTCAAACCAAACATGTTATTCTGGAGAAAGAGAGTCAGTGAGCTATCTGTGAAATGAGGCTTTCTGGAAGCAGCATAGCTGAATAAGTAGACTGATTGAGCAGCTATTAACCTGGAGCTGTGTCAGCTTTGACAGATGACAGAGACCTACCTCTAATGATGCCACAGAGTCACACTCACAATCTAGCACCTTGATTGAGAGAAGAAAGAGAAAAGAATTACCTGCCTTATTTAAATAAGACCAATATTCAAACCACAATGTGGAGCAATCAGCTGCAACTTTGCATCCATGCAAAAGTAATCACGAATTTCCAAATTTCAATCAAAACAGGTCTAAACAGACCCAAGTGATTTTCTTTCATTCTACACCTGATGTGAGGCAACTCATCTCATGCATCATACAGTGCACAAATCAATCATAATTTGCATCAAAATGATATTTCAATGGAATCTCTTCTCACGTCTCACTGCATGTTCTCCCTGTTTAGGAAAGCAAACAAAAGCCAACCCATTTCTGCTTCAGGCTGATTTGTACGAATGGGTGGAAAAAAAAGAGATGGTAGATGCATTTATCAAATATGGCAATTTGCTTAATGGACTCTGACAAAGCCATTGGCGGTCTTTATTTAGATGCAGATGACTTCCTCCGTACTGGCTGCCTCTGTCACTATTACCGCAGCCTGTCAGGGAAAAGAGAAGCTCCCTCCTGTTTCTACAGACTGACGATCATTACCACTCTCTGCATATGAGACTGACTGACTGACTGACTGACTGACTGACTGACTGACTGACTGACTGCCTGCCTGTCGACAGTCCCTCTCAACCCCCCTGGCTCTCACTATTTCCCCTTCACTCTGTATAAATTCTCTATTAATGCAGCAAAAAGAGAATAAACCGTCTCTCAGCTGGATTGCTCCATGTGTATGAAGGCACACAGTCATGGTTGTCATGATGTCAAAGAATAATAGAGAAAGTTGGCTGAGAGAAACACTGACAGGTCTAAAAATGTCTCTTTGTTTCATTTGGTCTAGCAGCATATCATACAAAAGCATAGCTGCCACTCCTAAACACAGCCTGGTGAAATAGTTAGATGAAATAGTGTTTGTACTCGACATTATACACCATGAATTTTAACAAATATACCAGCAAAAATTAAGCTATTCTGTATTCAATTGCGGTATTGCTTATGGGATAGGTTTTAGGCCTGGAAGAGCTGATAAGCATTCAACCAGCATACTGAGAGCACAAGGCTTTCCTGCTATTAAAACCACTCACAGAGCAGTGTGTGTGTGTGTGTGTGTGTGTGTGTGTGATTTAATGTTGAGGCAACAGTGCCCTCTTGGAAAAAAAAACAATCATCAACTTCTGCAGTTGGATATTTTCTGTCTTATCACACAATTTTGTTAATTGATGGACCAAAGATCTTTTATACACAATTTGTACACTTAACATCAGGTATAGCATTTGCATGTTCAAAATGTATCATTAAGTAATAATTTAATCTTACTGGTGTCACAAGTGAAATTAAACTTATGTATGAAAACTTTTTAACACTATTAGAATCGGACATTTTCTTTTTCAACTGCTGATGTTCCATTATCACTTCCTTTAGCTATTATACATTAAGACATCTGTATTTTGAACTTGTATTTTGGCATTTTGTTTTACACTGTAGCAACCTACAGTAGCAACGATCGGTTGATCAATCATAGCTGATTGACAGATACTTCATCTATTTTGAATATCTTGGACTTTTGGTCTAACGACACAAGACATCTGAAGATGTTGCCTTTGGTTCTGTGATGGATATTTTTTCACTACTTTTTAGGTTTCATAGATTAAAGGATTAATCTGTAATGAAAATCACCGTTAGCTGCAGCCCTACAGCATTCCCTGTAGTTGACAACAAGAAAAGACAAAACAAACTAAGATATTTTCTTTGTTTTGAACAATTCCGTGAAGGCACAACGCTACAAACCAACTGGGATTTCTTTACCATTTGTTTCTGAATAATTAGACTAAAGTCCTTTGGGTCTTAGCATTGAGGATGGTAGGATAAAGCCTTTTGCAAAAGTAACACAACAACAAATAGAGTTCTTCTTTAATGAGGCTTAAATATGACTTCTGTGCTTAAGATGTGCTAATGGAGATTAATCTTTACTACTGTCATAGCTCCAAATCCTCTGTGTCTCTCACTGCAGAGGAGAGATTAGCAGCAATCCACCAGGGAGGGTGATAAGTGGTTCCTCAAGTCTACAGAGGAACTGAAGGCCTGCTGAAAGACTAGGAAATTACCTATTGTACCATGGAAACCTCTAACATTAACCAGCTTTACACAAAGACCTTCAAACCCTGTCGATCATATGGACTGTGGCAAATGGACCCTCTAGCATGAGCTTCTCTAGATTCAGTCGAGGGTCATTGGTGAAGTACTGTTGGATTTACACTTTTATTTGAAGTGTATTGGTTTGATGGTTATGAAGCACAATGTTTTGAGGCCAAAAATCTTTTTTTTTCTTATAAGCCTTTACTTTGAGACATCATTTAAGCAGACAAGTATACAGACGTTTGTCAGTAGCTGCATGAGGACCGTAAATGAGTCAGACATTATTTTGAAAACAATTTGCTTCCTCCTTTTGCTGGTTCATCCAGATCTTGAAGGATATCAATAACATAAATGACCACTCTAAGGATGTGAATTCTCACCACTTATCTAGATATAGGCAGTATAAGTAACTCGTCTTATTATCCCCCAACAGTCTGCTCTCAGTGCATTCCCCTGGGACAAAACAATCACATTTCAGTTTTCAGGAGTATATCTGTTCGGTGAACAATCAGCTGCAGTGAGGCGGCAGCAGTCATTACTGATGACGATTGATGACACAAAGGCAAATATTTGAATTGTGCACATGGGACAAAAGCATCAAATCAATGTTTTTCATTGACTTGATAGAACAAAAGCAATCGCTTCCATGCATCTCACTGATGAAAAGTAGCACAAAAACACACACAGTATTAGACTGAATGAATCTTATTTCTGTGGGCAAAGGTTGTGTCAGGACCTTGTCACTGCAGCCATGACGGAGGGGAGGTGATTGTTGTTCCCATCTGGCCGCATAATGAGCTGGGAGCGAGACACATGGTTACTAATAGAAACATGTCATACGGTACATACAGCACAGTGGGAGCAAAACAAATTGTGCAGCTGTTGTTGATAGCATAAAGAACCCTGCCATGTCTTTTTGAGTGTCTCATTTTGTGATTCTCTTTCTCACTCACTGTCACAGCGCACTGTGATTTGTCCTTTTACAAAATTGCTCTAATTGTGTGACTTGCTTTTTTGGGCATACTTTGTGAGGGAGGGGGCTGTGGAGCTGAACCACTTAAGTGCAGCAGTTCATTGATATTCATGTGGGAAGAGCATGCAAAAGTGGTCTGATCTCTTTAGAGGGCCTATTTCACTATTAATTTAAATGTTACAGTTGGAGGGAAGCTTCATTGAGGTGTCAGCATAGCACAGTACGAGTAAGAAAGTATGAGTCTCACCACGAAAGATAAGACATAAGCTACTACTTATTGTTAACACCTGATTCCATATACCACAGCTGCAGCTGTCGCAATACGAACTATCATACATCATACAGTGCTTTCTTTAGTAGGTGAAGAAGTGCAAGATTATAATGTAATATCTTGTGGCCTTGGGCAATGCAACTGAGTCTGCTGTTTTGGTCTTTTAGTTCTCACAAACTCATAACAACAGGCACTTACATCCTATGTCAAGACTAGGCAGAGATAAGGGTGTCAGTCTAAGCAAAGACGGAAATAATTACTTTGGATTAGAATCTACTGTGTGAATTACAGGGAAGGTTGGTCATATATAAGGAGTAAGAGTAAAATGCCTGTACCTACAAGTAAAAACATTTAAGTATAAGTGTAGCCAAGGCTCTGTTTTTTGAAGGGGGATTTGTCTCGAAAGCTCTTATAATTGTTTCAGTTGTCTATTGCACAAACAGTGAAGATTACTAAATAAAATTGTGTTTAAATGGGTAGTCCTGTGATTTAGTATTATACGTCCATAGTTTTAGATATTAATTAGAGACAGATTTAAAACGAATGCATCAATTTATGGTGGAATTTGTTAAGGAAAAAAAATTCAGGCACCTGATTATCCAGGATTTATTTTATGTTTGTTCTTTTTTTATTCTGAGTTGATCCATTGATGTACTATATGCCCTTTTCCATTCATACTATCCCCAGGCTTGGAAAACACCTTTTAAAATGTCAAGCTGTTTCTATGAGCATGGGAATCCTGGCTATAGTATATGAAATCTTAACTGCTCACATTTTAGCAAGATTTATCTGTTTATTGCCTCACTCACTTATACTGTACTGTCTCCCTGCCTCCTGTGGTATTATGGAGAAAGAAATGATGAATTTTCCAATAAATAACTAAAATTAGGTGACTATCTTCTCATCACTGCTTGTGATTACACTGAATTGAATAAATTAATTTCATAATTGTCGACCTAAATCACAAACTTTCCTTAATATCCTAAAAATGTTTTCTAATCTCAGATTGCACCAAAATTCCCTATGTTCATGTTGAAAACATCTATTATTTAACACTGACATGAGGTTATAATTTGTAAATGAATTCCAATTGATGAAATTAAAATTCAAATGTCCCCAGCTGTCAGCAAAACACATGCTGCCGTTCTTTTGACTGTCTTTTGACAGCTGCTATGCAGTTGATACTGGATTAGCTTGTCTGGTGCTATTTTGGCTAGCTAGTAAGATTTTATGTGTGGTTAGTTAGCAAACTAACGAACTAATAAATGCCTAACTTGGGTTAAGCGTTTATTTGTGATGGCATGCATTATGTGAGTCTCTTCACAGCTAAAGCAAGACAAGTAAATGTGTGTGTATGTGTGTATGTGTATAGCAGTGTAGCTCATGGGGGTAAAATAAATGCAAGAATATCAGTCTGAGTCGAACAGGTGCAGGCAACTCACAGGTAAAAGAAAATGTTCACACTGGTTGCAGTAAGGACCTGTATGCAATGTATAGTAAGGACCCGTGGTACTTGACAGGGTAGAAAAACAGTTGTTTCTCCAGCTATTAGCCAATTATGACATGTAAGACCTATTAAAAACCAATCGAACTGCTTAGCAAACAGAAAATAGGGCCTTTCTTGGCATGTAGACCTATTAACAGCGACACAACATACCGTCTTATAAACTCAGGTTGATAGTCACAGAAAGCGGAAGGCGCCATTGCTTAGCAACCAGGGGCCAAACAAGCGCAAGCTGCATCTGAGGAGTTCTTTAACGTGGCGTATTAGCAACTCCGCATATTAGCACTTCAACTTATTCAAATTATGTTTAGTAGATCGCTTGCTGCTTGATTTTGAATATATAAATGTATTTTTGACGAATTAATCAAATGGCAGGCAAGAAGAAAGAAGCGAGTCTGCAGGTTGGACAACAAACACAGCATTGTTCCTGTACTGTTAGCAATAGTCTTCTCCAGCTTAAATATTTTAAGCTCTCTTTATGAAGCCCTAAATTAATATTGATTCGGTTTTCTTGTCCAGGCGTCTATCACAAATCAAGAACAGTGGGAGGAGATGCTTGCAACCAAAGGTTTAACAGGTAAGATCTGAAGTTGATTGTTATGTCCTGTTGACAGTGAATACTTAGCATCACAACAATAAGTATGTGTCCAATACTGTTGTAACTTGTTAAAGAGAAAAAAAACTGTCTCTGTGTTTGAGCTCTGACATTATGATTGTAATTTATTGTATGCTGCTGCCCCTCTGTGTTCACTGGGATAACTGCATTTTCCTGCATAATCCTCCATTCTTCCTCTCACTTCCTTTCTCTTCTCTCTCATACATAAACACATACCCTGTCTCATTCCTTCTAGTTGTGGATGTAAACCAGCAGTGGTGTGGTCCCTGTCGAGCTGTGGTTAGTCTGCTACGAAAAATAAAGAACGAACTGGGTGATGAACTATTACATTTTGCCACAGTAAGCCCTCAGTGAATTTGAAATTGAATAATTTAAATTGAAACCCAAATTCATTTGGAAGTACCCCGAAACTAGTATGTGTGTGTTTGTGTGTGGTCCAGGCCGAGGCAGACGGCATAGATGCTTTGGAGAAGTATAGAGGGAAATGTGAGCCCACCTTCCTCTTCTATGGGGTGAGTGTGTGCGTATATGCTGTATGTATGTGTATGTAAGTTTGTACAGACAATCTGTGTTCAATGTTCTGTGTTCAAATCCTGACGTAAAATTTCCTTTTCTAGTTATTTCAATATAATTTTATAATACAACCGATAAATAACAGTATAGTTTTTCTGTATGAATCTGGTATGAATAAAATACTTACTGGCTCCTACTTCTACTTAGATATAGGTACCATGGAGTAAAATAAGACCACAAGGAACAAGGGAGTAGCATCTGGGCATTTCAGAGGAGATCAGGAGAAACAAATAATACTTTTAAGTCCTTTTTGGGAAAACTGGGTATATATGTATACACTGAGAGACAGGACTGACTTCAGGGAACATGGGTGTTAACAACCATTTTCTCACTGTGAATTAAAAAGGGGAGAATAGTCACACATCATATTACAGCCTAGACACCTTTATATTACTCATATTGTTTCACTTATTAACTGAGATGAAGAAAATACAGTATAGAAAAGGGGCACTCAATTTACAGGTTTGCCTTCAGCCACTGTACCTACACCAGTGGAGCCAGTAAGTATTTTATTGGTACCTGATTCATACAACAGCATGCATTATAAAGTGTTATTTCCATATGCATCTGTTTATTTTTTGTGTATATTTGTTTTTCCTTTTCATCCTGACTCTAATAATTCTCAGAGGCGCTAATAATGTAGGCCAAGAAACAGGGCCACCTACAGTTGTGACCTCTCTGGTGGTGATGCAATATTCAGCACATTATTTTATGTTTATTAATATCTCTCTATTATCAGAATTGTGTTTATTCTTGAGACTGTATTCATATCTTTTTGTTGTTGTGTTTTTTTGTTTTTTTTTGTCTGTAGATTGCTTACATGAGCCTCTGTAGTCAAAGCATCTCTGTATCTCACTACAATTACGTTTAATTCGAAAATGGTTACAAAAACATAAGAAGGTCTTTGTGTTGGATGAACAGAGTGGGGAGCTGGTGGCTGTGTTGCGGGGGGCCAACGCTCCTCTGCTTCAAAAGATGATTGTAGAGGAACTGGCCAAGGAGAAGTCGGTCCTGGAGCAAGGTGGTGAACGCAAAGTGGTGAGCAGTAGGACACACACACATTCACATAGAGTTATTCGATCAGACATACAGTATGTTCAATCAGTAACTATTGTTATGATATGCTGTATCTCAGGCACAGACGGAAATTGTGCAATGAGTATGATTTGAAAATGTTAAAGTAAACTGTACAGACAGCCGCACTCAGAGGGGAACATAAATCAATGTACACTACTAAGTTGCAGCCAAATCCTTTTGCTCTCTGATATAATTGGTAAAGGGACCCCCTATTTAAGTCATTTTTCGAGCAAAAATGGCAATCATTCTCTGGTTCCAGCTACCTAAATGCTGCTTTTCTTCATCTTACATGATAGTAACTGAATGTGATATCAATATGGATTTTGGAGTGTTGAGCTGGACAAAACATTCAATTTGTAGGTGTCACCTTGAGCTGCCGGAATGGCCATTCTTCACAGTTTTCTGACTGTTTTTACATCCAAGAATGAGAGATTAATTGATATTAAAATCAGCAGTAGCTGCAGCCGTAGTTCATTCATACAAGAGAGTATATATACAGGAGTTTATGGACAGCCATGTGTAGGGATCGGGAGTTTTTGATTAGTTTTGTTGTGTCTGTCAGGTTAAAGATGATGGTCTGGTGAACGATGAGAAGAAAGAAGAAGAGGAGGCGCCTCAGCGGTCAGAAAATGAAGAAAGCATAATCGGTACTATGGAAACAGAATAATAATAATAATAATCATATTTCCGGTCATTTTACTGTCATTGGTGTTATTATTGTCATTACTGTGATTACCATTGTCTGCCGGCAATTCTGTGTACCATCGTGAATTTTATCAGCATTCTTGATCATCACTCAAGCTGCTCTCTTCTCCTCTCTAGTTCATGCAAGTAAATCCTACACAGTTGCCATCATCAAACCAGATGCTGTTGCTCACGGCAAGGCAAATGAGATCATTATGAAGGTACACAGAGACTAACACTGCTCACACTCTGAGAAGACAAGATTGTCTCAAGCCTTCCTGCAAACATTATTTCATTATGCTGACATGACTCCCCTGGCTAGATTCAAGATGCTGGGTTTGAGATCCTGGCCCATGAGGAACGCACGCTGACCGATGTTGAGGCTCAAGATTTTTACCAGCACAAAGCAGCAGAGGTATGGTGTAGAGAACTGAATGAAACAGAAGTAGAATTATAGAATAATGGTAAAAAAGGCACATATAACACTATAATATATGTGATATATTGCATTATATATGGAATATATTCACTCATGGTTGCAGCTTACTGCAGAAATTGGCATACCAGTCAGACTGCTGATGCCTTCAGTGTATGTTTGTGAGGTTAGTGTGGGCAATTTGAATTCTGAGTCAACATCCTAATGGGAGAGCAGTCATGACCAGTGCAAAAATCATTTCATTGAGTTTGCAATACATCACACATCCATCTGCATCTCTGCACAGAGCTCAAAATAGAGCTGCTGTGTATGCAGCTTTTTTTATATTTTATTTTTTGCTTATTGGGCTGTTTGTGTTGAGACTACATGATTAGAAATTCAGAAATACAAAATATGTGTGGCTAAGTAAAGCAGTTATGATCATGTTGTTGATCAAATTGTACATGGTTTGTACTGTAGAATATTTTTTGTATCTGCCTTTTATAAAATAATTTATATTCATTTTCTTCTCTCCTTCTCTCTCTGTGAATGTACAGCCCCAAAAAAGGATGTTTAACTGGATTTTCTTCGTAACTTTGCAGTGTAAAACCTAGAACTCAAATCTGAAGCCCAGACTGACATAAAAGGACCTGTTCCAAGTTCCATGTGTGCATTACATTAACATACTGTGTCTGTCTGATGATGGTTCGTAGGCTTGCTTTGAGGACTTGGTGCAGTTTATGTCCAGTGGTCCCTCCCATATTCTGGTACTGTCTGAGGCAGAGGGCTCTGCCAATATTGTACCAGCATGGCGTCAGTTCATTGGCCCAGCAGACATAGAGGAAGCCAGGAGAGAAAAGCCAGAAAGGTTAGTTGCTGGAAAGTATACATATGCTCCATTTATGAAAACAGTTGAGAAGAAAAACCATAAAAAAACTGTAAGATGCAGTGTGATGAAATTATTATTCCTATGTCTTTGTAAAAACAAACATTTGTTTGTATAGACATGTATTTATGCTCTGTTGATCAGTGTGAAACAATTTCAGTCTAAAGTCTGGAAAAGAGAATAAACAGCACATTCTCGCCTGCTCCATCAGACACACCCAAACATTATGCTTCTCTCTGGTTGAGCACCAGCAGAGCAACCATCTGCTCTCCTCTCATTTCTCCCCCCTGGCTTCCTGCAGCTTGCGGGCACAATACGGCACACAGACACTGTTCAACGCAGTGCACGGTAGTGAGGACAGCGACCAGGCCAGCAGGGAGCTCGCCTTCTTCTTCCCCAACTTTAGGACGGCCTCAGTAACGGAGCAGGATGGGGAGGAAGACCATGTGGAGAGGACACTGGCTCTTATCCGGCCTGACATTGCCAGAGAGAACAGAGGTGGGGCCTGTGCCAAACACATAAACACAAGTGCACACGTGTGCGAGTACAGATACACACAAAGGTGGTTCATACTACTATAGTGGGACTGCTCCGTAATTCCTTCTGCAAAGGTGTTGAATGACAAGTGCAGTTGCATATTTGTTAATGTATCACTGCAGAAGAAATGATCACACTTTCATAATACAAGCAATATCTGTATTAATACTGCAGGTAACATAATTCATATCTGTGTTTCTGCAGAAGACATCCTGGCCCAAATCCACAAGTCAGGTTTCACAGTGGCCCTCCAAAGAGAGGTGATGTTGACAGAGGAGCAGGTCAGACAGTTTTACTTCCAACATGTTGACGCAGACTACTTCCCTGCTCTGCTAAGAAGCATGACCAGGTAATTGACACATGCTCCAAAATAATCTGAAGAGGAGTATCCTACTGCAAAAGATTGTTCAACATGTGTATGTAATTTACAGTGGGCCTGTGCTAGCTTTGGCTCTAGCCAGAAGAGAGGCTGTCCATCACTGGAAGAACATCCTTGGTCCCTCTGATGTAAATAAAGCCAAAGAGGAGAGTCCTGCTTGGTGAGTGATCTGTGGTTCTGAGTCTATTCATTCACACACTGAAATGATCCCAAAAAAGTCCTGTGGTATAATTACCAATAGAAAAGCATTACAGTTTTCACTGCTAATCCATCTGACAGTTTTTTAGAAACAGCTGTCATACCCTACTCCCTTTTTTAATGTGTCACATTTTAAAGTTATTATACACAAATGTGTGATTAAAGAGAGGAAAGTCTTACCTCTTTGCACTGACATTCAACGATCACGGTTTTATTCTCGTCTCTCTGCACCTCCAATGCACCATGTTCACTCTACTTTCTTAAAAAATATTAAAAATAAATAGCTTAATCGTACCTGTATTTTTGGCTTCTGTAACCCTCATCGCTCAGTCTAAGGGCCCAGTTTTCTGTGGAGAATGAGCCAATCAACCAGCTACATGGCAGTGCAAGCCATGAAGAGGCGGAACAAGAGATCAACTTCTTCTTCCCTAAACAGCGGACACTGGCAGTGATCAAACCTGATGCCATGGAGGAACACAGAGGTCCTTTCTGGTCATTTAGAACAATATGGAAATGTTCAAATTTACTTTTTGCTCATATAGACATGTAGACACATATTCTAATATATCTTCTATTCTCTCTATCAGAGAAAATTTTGGAGGAGATCCATGCCAACAGTTTCTCTGTAACACAGCTGAAGGAGACGGTGCTGTCGAGGGAAATGGCTGAAGAGTTTTACAAAGAACATAGGGAGAAGCCTTTCTTCAGCCAGCTGGTGGAATTCATGTGTCGGTTAGTTTGTTCCCCCGCACACAACCACAGGAGTGGGCCTCAGAGTGACCACAGCAGACCGGCCCCCATCCCTGTTGCTGCTGCAAGTTTTATCAGCACTTTTATCAGTAATCTTGGCAGCTTAGAATCAAGGCAGCCTTGGGCAAGTGGCTAGGAAGTCCATCTCAATTTCATACTTTGTTCCACCGCACATCTAGATTTTAGAGTTATCTTCCGCTCCGATTAGCCCCTTCACTTGGTTGTTACACAACTGCTCGGACACAATGGGCAGAGAGATGGGTGCAGCTGGGCACTACAGCCAGGGAAACTACCTTTACTGTCACTGTGCCTCAATATCAGCTCAGGTTTAGACTTAATTTTACTTTTATGTTTGTTTTTTTGGCATTTTCTGCCTTCATTAGAGTAAGAGATGACAGGAAATAAGAGGAGAGAGAAATGGGCAGTGACATGCAACAAAGGTCACCAGCAAGATGCACACCAGGGACGTTGCAGGTTGCAGTTTGCAGTTATTGGTTGGTTTTACTTGCTTGGCCAACAGGGAATCCCTGTTGTAGCTGTATATTCTGACCATCGTATAATATTTTTCAAGTTTCTTTTCTTAGCTAAGGACACACTTTATATCTTACAAAGTATTTAAAATATCTCCCAGAAAGCACTGATTTTGAGATTTGCAGATCACTTTAGAAAGAAAATGTGTGTAGTGTAGTCTGGTATAGTCTAGAAATATAGTGATGCTGTGTGATGCTATTGTTACATTTAACCTCGACATCTAAATAAAAAATTGTTTGCCTCAGGGGGCCCTGTATGATGCTTGTCCTGAGCAAGGAAAATGCAGTGGAGGAGTGGAGGGCCATGATGGGCCCCACAGACCCTGACCAAGCTAAGGCGACATGCCCAAAGTCTCTGAGGGCCCGGTTTGCCTCCGACCTCCTCCACAACTCAGTCCACGGTGCCTCAAATGAGCAGCACGCAGAGGAAAAGATACGTTTTATCTTCGGTGACATCTGCTCAAATGCAGAGCTCACTGGTGATGGAGAGTCTGACAGAACCATTTCAGGTATATGTGATGTGATGTGATCATATGATGTGGATGACAGTCATTTCCATCTGTCATACCATCTGGTTTCATATAAATAACAATTTTGTTCTGATGTTTTTTTGTTTTTTTTATGTTTTTGATGGCTTTCATAACCTGCTCCTGCTGGAAATTATATCTCTTTCAGGCATATTTTTATGGTTAAAATGGAAAATTCTGTACTTCAATCTTCAGCTTTAAATAATGATAAATTTCTTTCAGCAAAAGAGCAAGACAATTCTGCAAATGAAAACACAGAAATATCAAGATCTCCAACTGAGGAAATGTCTGACAACCATCACCAACAACATGAAGGTATGCAAGGTATGTAAAAAGAGGGCGTTTTAGCTGTTTCAATTAAAGGCCATGATCCTTCAAAGTCTGTGTTTCAAGACAGGTTCATATATAGTATAGTCAGGTTCATATTCAAATATGCATTAAGACATACACAGTTAGTGTACGCCTTTGCACCCTTTGAAAGACTGAACTAGAAAAAAAAAAAAAAGTTTTAAATAATGGAAACAAGGTACAAACTCCATCACTGGATATGTTGTTAATCACAGGACATTACAGAATAAAAGATAACTATAAATATTCACTGTTAACCTGGTCATCTGTTTGCCATTTAACCATGCATGTGTTAAAATTGAATGTCACAAAATGTACTGAATCTTGTCCCAGGTTAATACTGATGATTAACAAAACGGCGTCTAGACGAAATTTGTCAAGTGTCTTAGCCTTTGTTCTAAGGTGTACAGTTATTATAAATATTTATTTTTCTTTTATAAAGGAACATTTTATGGAGCTAATTTATTCCCTCATTCTGGGAAAGGTGTACTGGTGTGGGCGGATTTTACTTTTATTTACTTTTTCTGTTTAAACAAAACACAACTCCGCCCACACCAGTATATCTTTCCCAGAATGGGTGGAATAAATTAGCTCCGTAAAATGCTTCTTTATAAAAGAAAAATAGATATTTATAATAACCATGCACCTTATCTATACAGCAAACGAGTGATGGATCCACTGAAAAATTCTGCCTGCACACAGAAAGTCTCGCCAAACCAAAACAGCAATTAGTGCAATATGTCCTGGGAACTGAGAGTAACTAACAAGTAGATACGTCTCTTAATCTAGATAGCCTCCATGAGCAAGAAGAGGTGTCTCTCCTGATTCAGTTATCTTAATAATGTCACCAACAGCAGCTGGAATGAAGATGCAACCCGCTCTTACAGCCTCTTGGTATAGAGTGAAGTGATCTGAAGAGTTGATCTAATCGTCCTCCTTTGTTTTGCAGGTGACCCATAGTTCGAATCCTTGCAGTCCAGGAGAGAGTGACGATCCAGAACACTCAAACTGAATCAGCACACCTCATATTTTCTCTTTTATTATTGGCTCTTTCTGCAACATTATGGCTACAACACAATGTCGTTCTATGAATGTAAACAAGACAAATATATCTGACATTTCCACCTTTTATTGGTGGTATTTTGAGACCACATATTCCTGAGCCAGTGAAAAGGACTACTTGTAGACAGTGGAATGAGCTCTCTTAATACTGATCACGATCTTGGCTCGCAATTGCAGCTGTTGGGTACATGACTAAGAACAGGGTCATACACCACAAAACAGCTGATAATTTCAGTGTTCACAGAAGACTTTGCTGAAACCAGAAAAAAAATAATAATGTCACTGTCTGTTCAATCTATCTTGGATTGTCTGCAATAAATTGTCGATATCGAAATTTTAACTTCTAAAGTGCTGCGACAATGAGAAAGAATGATTGGCCTCAAGTATTCTTGGATATTTTTCCTGTTGAAAATGACGGTAGTTTTGTGATTGAAATTCCTGTGAGCTGGGGAAAACATGATGACCAGGAGTTCAGATGTCTCAGGCAGAAGTATTTAATGTAAGCTTGGCGCCGAGGAGAAAATGATGAGCAGTACACAGTCAGCATGTGAATCAGAGTATTGCCACATCAAGTTCAGAAAATATCTTGTCTGAGTATGGGTGTATATATTCCCAAGTCTCACATGGCTGCAACATCTCACCACACCTTAAGGTTTAACTTTTTCCTAAACATTCATGTGTGAGGATGCTATTGGTCACCAAAATCCAGTCATATGTTCTTACCTAACTACTATAACTAATTAATATTTATTTGTGTCTTGTCCTCTCCCCCCCATTTAGCTTAACAACTAGATTTGAACAATATTTTATAGTCTGTGCTTTCTATCTATAAGACTCAGTACCCTGGCTACAGATGATAGCAGTGGCTCCATCTAGACACAAACAGTCATAATAAAAGCTATACAAATATCTAACAATGTAAAGGTTGTTATGGCCTGAACAAGAGGAGCACTGGAGTGAGAAAAATCTCCCTCACAAGCTTAACAATTGAAGACAAATTGCTCTAGTGTTGAATTAGCCGTGTGAATGTTGAGGATAACCACCTTAAACAGTGGGAAGAAGAGGTAAGTGAACCCTTTGGAGTTACCTGCATTTATGTATACATCTGTCTCAGGATATGGTCAGAGCTTATTATGAACACGATATATTTGAACTAATAACATTCAAATAATTGTATTGTTCTTGCCCATATTGAAAAAAGTATTCAAACATTCACAGAATAGGTTGGAAAAAGTATGTGAACCCCTCAGCTAATGACGTTAAAAAAAAAAGCTAACTTTGAGTCCCAAGTTATAAAACCTGGAGTCCAATCTGTGAAACCAGGTTGGTTTGAGTTAGAGCTACTTGGTCTTATAAAAAAAAACCCCACACAAACACTTTGAGTTTGCTTTTCACAAGAAACTTCTGTGAACCATGCCTCAAAAAGATCTCAAAAGACTTATGATCAAGAATTGATTTGCATAAAGCTGAAAGTTTCACCTCAAAGGGTTTAGATATCCATCAGTCCACAGTCAAACGACTGCAGCCAATATATGAATGGAGATGATTCAGTGCTGTGGCTACTCTCCTTAGAAGTGGGCGCCCAGTTGAGATGACACCAAAGAAACAATGCAGAATGATCTGTAACGTAAAAAGAAAAGTAAGAAATTTGTGCTGTTGATACAGCCAGTTATTATAATAAGGTCAGGTACAGGTTCCAGAAGGATTCTAAATAAAGCCTTGAGTCACATTTATTTATTTTCTTTTATTAACAAAAAAAGAAAAAAAGGTTTACTGCTTTTATTCCTTCTATTTTACATTTGTCAAAACATTTAAACATTATTTAAAGCACAAAACAAAATAGGTTCGCATCAGTCATGATAGGCTGAAAAAAAAACTTAAAACCAAATTATATTAAAATAATTTGTCCAAATAAAATTCATTTAAGTCATCTGCTGAAATAGTCCTTGATGCTCCCTCTCTTGGGGCTTTGACCGATCTTGTCGTGGTGTTGTGCAGAACTGTTGTCCTCCCAGTCGTTTGCAGCCTCCAGTAAGATGGCTTCGTCTATGTCGTCTTCCGCTGTGAAAGATCTCTGGAACATCTCCATGATGCTCCTCTGGTTAGGGTCCTGAACAAATCCAAACAATCAGGTTCAAGACTGAATATATAGACATACAGTATGTTTGGTGTATGTATGTAAGCTCTGCTGTGAATGTGTGTCATCCACGTATGTGCGTAAGTGCTATTTAACTACATTACATATCAGTTATTTATGTACATATGCACAATGTACCTTAGAGTGGAAGCTGGCGTTCACTGCGTTGTCTGAGAGGTTTGATTCAGACAGACCCACTTGCTCCAAGACATTCATTTTTTCCTGGATCATTGGCCTGGATCAATACATAAATAAATTATAATAATAGCTAGACATCAGTTTCTTGCAATATGCATGTTAGACACCACATTAACTTGACCCCTATAGTTTCAGTTTTGGCTCATTGGCCAGCAGTACTGAGAGACTGATGAATACAGGGGGAAACAGTTTGAATGCCCCTGATAATCCATGTAGTTGGGTCATATGGGGATTGACACATACCACAGGTGATCATCAGCAGTTCTCTTAGCAACCAGGTAGTGAATGTTCACATTGTTGGTTTGTCCAATACGGTGCACCCTATCCTCTGCCTGAATGAGAACCTGCAGAAAGAAAAAACATTATTTCTTAAAAGTAATGCAAAAAATAAATGAAATTACATTTATTTTATCATACAATAATACATCATATTACAAGGTTATAAATATATAATGGCTGACATGTTGGCAAAACATAACTGTCTTATGTAACCAGAAAATATATCAACTGGCATTGATCTAGAATTATATTTATGTCCACCTGAAGAGTGTAAGTTCTCTTCACTTTCATTTGACTTCAGCTGAGGTTTCCTCCAACTCCAGAGAAAAATATCTGTTTTAAGCTGCTTAATGTTTTACTTTCCATACCAGCCACTGTAATATTCTCTGTCTGTGATTTGACATTGGCAGGTGGCTTAAAATATTTTTACCAGAGCTTCCTTGGCTGGAAACAGGTGCCTACAAGGTTCAAATAAAGAATGTCTGACTCAACCTTACAATAAATACCATATATAGGCCTGAAAACCAAATAGGCTAAAAGAGATAGAGGTTGAGCTCGAACCAAAATTGAGTCCTAAATAGAAATAAACCGTGTCCCTAATAAAATAGTTACATTGAATGTGCAGTATTTTGTTGTGATAGCATGTCATGGCTTACCCCTGGGTTCCAGAAAAGCTCAGCAAAGATCACCAGGTCTGCAGCGTGCAGAGTCAGCCCCATGTTAGCTGCAGTGATGGAAAGTACAGCCACACAGGTCTGGGCCGAGTGCTGAAACTTCTCACACAGCTGCTGTCGCTCAGCCGATGGGGTGGTCCCGTCAATACGGATAAAACCGACGTTCTGTAAATGACAGGGGAGGCCATTTTAATTTCTAATCAACAATTATCCCTTAAAACATCTGCCAAGCCGAATGGTTCTAAGTGGCAGACCAGTACAAATCAACAAACTTTAAGATTTAACAACCCTGCCATTCTAAAACTTACAATAATGATAAGTCATAGTGGTAATATTAAACTGAAATGTGCTCAGAGTTGCCCACACTTGTTCACTGCAGCCACTGATGGAGTTGACCCGAGAGCTGACTTCCCACAAAGGAATTCATCTGAGTCACATTCAAAAGTTAAATGCACACTTTTATGTCACAGTTGTATTCCCTGGCATCTGTAGCCTTCCGACAGTCTAACTTCTCTATGTCTTACTCACCTTTTTCCCTAGTTCGGAGGTGATATGATCCAGAACTAGCTTGTGATGGGCGAACACTAGAAACTTCTCCCTCCCACACTCCAGCATGTCAGTGATGTACTCCCTGCCAGTGACAGAAACAACACAGCTCTCTACTATTTCAAAGCAGCACATTAAAATCCTCGGTCTTCATGTGAACTCCTCACATTATCTCGAATCCAGTTCAATGACAATGGTCTGACAAAAGATATATTTCAATTTACATTTTAATATCACTACTCAGCAAATCTAAGATGATTCGACTTAACTGATCCCCACCATTAAAGGGTCTGTACTTACATAATAGCTTGTAGCTTGGCTTCAGCTGTATGGTTATAAAAGACGAGGAGGGCTTCCTTCTCTTCTGTTTTCTGAAATAGAAGAGATAAGGAACTACTCGAGATAAGAACTGACAGGAGGTTCTGTTTGATGATTTGATAAGACTGCCATTACTCTGAGGAGCAGTGTGATTATGAACAATCAAGCTCAGCAGCTCATACCCATCGGAGTGTATGAACACTCTTAAAGTAAGGCCCCTTGGAGTATTCTGGGTCGGTTTAAAAGCACTTTCGTGTGTTTGAGGCTATCGCTACATAGCCAACGTTAGCATTAACACCTGCTTACTTACCAGTCAAGAAGAAACATCGTGAGCTCAGAATCAAACTTCATTCCTTGCTTGACTTTACTTTACTTTTGTTCTTCTGCTGAAGTTAGCATGCGAACCAGCTAGACCTGTCCCGGGAGGCCAGCCTCATCACTTTCCAAAACAAAGTCATTGCAGCATCCAGTCTGCCCTGAAGAGCTAGCGCTGCTCAGAGAGCGTATTATAGCCTCTTATCTTGTAAATGCAACAATGGCCAAAGCTGTTGCCAAGAATGGTAAGTAAACAGCTGTTAATGCTAACATTGGTTATGTAGCAATAGCAGAACCTACAAATAGCTCCTTTAAAGAAATCTTCTGTGACTTCACATGGTGACCCCCCTCTTACCAGGTATCTATATGTACAGTGAACAGTTACTTCGCAGTGATGTTTTTATGGATTTTATCTGATTTATTAGTCATCTCAAGTTTGTGTTTTTGATACATTTTATCTGAAAGTTTGAGTGTTAAATAATTCAAATGTGAAGATTATTTTGAGCCAACTCTGAGGTTTAAAAAAAAAATCTGGTAGAGATTATAAAAAAACCTTTGACATCTCAGTCCAACAGGATCTTACAGTTTTCTGTAATAATTGCAACAGAATTGACAGTGGCTTTTCTGAAAAACGGAGATACAACTTGCTACATTTTTGAGGTCATGATGAAATTTCTTGGAAATAAAGCATTGATTGATTGATTTTAAATAAATTCATTAAACTGCAACATTGTAAACACCTGCAGATACTGTCTGTTTATGGTTTTTGTGAATACTTATTTTTCAAAAACTTGATTTGTTTCTCGTTTTTCCAGGCAACTTTCTGAACTTACGTTGCGGTGTCCCGTGGCCAACTGTTTGGCAGCAGCTGACAGAGCAGCTTTCGTGCGATTGTTGATCCCATCTATGGTCACTGTCACAACCTTGCGCTGTTTAGCAGGAAGCTGGGACAGCACGTCGCACTTGAGACGGCGCAACATCAGACACTCCGCCAGTAACAGCCTCAACTCACCAAGGTTAGAGGAGCCTGAGTAGTCCCAGCCCCAAGTCATCTGGGGAGGATTGGAAAGAGAAAGTTGCAAAAGAAAGGAATTAAGAAAATAATGGATGGGGGATAATAATGGGAAGGCAAGGAGACATGGACAGACAGGAGGTAAGGGTGACATTTGGCATAAAGGAATATAGATAAAGGTTCATTTTTATCTTATACTAGGATTTGTTTTAAACTAGCAATAGGAACTGAAAAGCACAAATTCTAGACACAGAAAAGAAACATTCTCTGATAAGATTTTTCCACAATCTTCAAAATTAGTCATCATAGCCAAATTAGGAGGTAATTGACCTTTAAATCATGCAGCGTGCTCCCTGTTGAGCTAACTGAAATTAATTAAGGAGATGTAAGTGGAGTGGAGCAAAAAAAAAAAAAAAATAGGATAAAATAAATTGATTCAGTACTCTTAACACCTAAAAACCCAGTTTAAAATCAGTGTTATTGTATACATTGTTCACCGACACACACTGGCTTTAAAGTGCACTTATTTACCTTTATAATCCTATTGTTCAGTACTTGTCAGCAGACCTGTCGAATTTCCACACCTGAATGCACATACCTGATTTCTCCTTCAGGGAACTGTAGACTATACAATGTAAGCATTGCACATAAATACATTGTTTTGCTAATCCCTCAATTGAAGTCTTCTCTGTTCTCTGAGGTGTCGTGGAATTACAGGAATTATAGCTCAACAGCATTAAGCATCACATTTGAACAAATGAGACTGAGGATACCTGTTTGGCATCGCAATAGCGAATCCCAAACTCATGTAAGCGAGGGAAGAGTGTAGGTCTGACAGCCAGAATCTGGGTGTAGAGCTCAGAGGGTCTGGACATGGCAGGGGTCCCAGATAGAAGAATTACTCTTTTTGCTGCCTGAGGATGGAAAAAAACAACTCTGATCAGACCAATGCCTAGAGAGTCTAGGTGACAGAGCAAGAAATTAAACCCAACCAAGAGAAATTAAACCAAACCATGAGCCAAATGCTGCAATGTTTTGGCTTCTGGTTTGTTTTTGGATGTGTTTGCACTCAAAATTCCACTATATACTACATATATAAAACAATGATGTTTCTCTTAATAAAGTGACACAATGATAATCGTGCATTAGCACAGTGCCCCCATCAGCATTTGTGGTCGATCTGCTGGATACTTGCATGGTGCAACAACTGTTTTACATGATGTCTGAATTAAAATGTGAAAGACTTCATAGAGTGCACCCCTCTGCCAACACTGATCTATTCTAACTGTTCTACCACAATACAGGATATCAAGCCAGTCACTCAGAGGCTCAATCAGTAATATTGATCTTAGGAAGTTGACATTACAGCATTCTGCCTCTCAACCAATACCGACTGAAAATATATATAAAACTTCTCTAGTCTGATGTTAGTCAATTTGTAAAAAGGATGTATTTTAATGGGTTTAATGTTAATTTTAAATCAGTGGTGACACAACCCTGCTGTTTATATTTAAATGGACTGTCAATTTTCTTTCTTTAAATTTTGACAAGACAAAGTTTAGGTTAGTTAGTTAAAGTTAAAAAGAAAAAGATAATTGTCTGATGGCAGAAATCCTAGATCTGGTTTGCCATGAAAATCTAATCAGTTGATGAGCTGGACCAATGTCTGTCTGCCTGACAACTTTATGTAAATCTGGGTCTTGCTCCAAAAGTTTTAATAAATTATCTGGATAATTTTGCTTGCAAAAACTGGAATACTCTGAAATCTGATTTGTGACCCAATGTAAAAAGAAACTTTCCTTGGCAACTTTTACCCAGCAAAGTCCTACCTAAGTGAAGCATCTGCTTCTGTGAACAGATTCATTCAGGTATACTGGGATCTGCTTCTTTGGACATTTTTGACATATCATGCTGAGAGCCAGGTTACACCCCTAACAAGTAAAAACATTACTTCTTTGGCTTAGGTTGTAAAACTTTGAATCCAAACACAAATTTAGACGAAAAAGAAAAAAGAGCACCTTCAGGAGAGGCAATGCTGCTTTACAACGAGCGGTCTTTATGTTCTTCAGAAAATGGGATTCATCCTGCACAGAATGACAAAAACACACTTTTTTTACAACATCACAAAATTCAATCTAAAATCAATCAATTAATTGGTCACCTGACTGAGGTGAATAAAGATTAAGTAGCCACGTCTGAATAATACACAGTCCAATCACACACTGCTGACCATGATGAGAACATTGAAGGGGTTTCTTGGCTGCTGCTTTTCCATTCTGCTCAGCAGGTCATAGCTGATGATGTTGACCAAACCAGACCGCAGGTTGTCTTTGGCCTTCACCACCACATTGATGCTGTCAGGACTCAAGGAGGGGAGCCAGCGTGTGAAGGCCTACATACATGGAAAATACTCATGTCAGAGGTGCAGAGTGAAACAGAACTCCCCAGGTTAACACTATCAACTTTCAGGCCATGCTTATGTCAATCTCTGAAATTTGTAATGAACGTCAAGGACAATCATTTTATGACTAACAGCTGGTTTGAATGTCACTTATCACTAATAATCCATCATAACTGCTATAACAGTGTCTCCATTTATGAACAACCAATCGTGTGGTTTGGAAAAAATATTCACTGTGGCCCAAATGACTCTGACAATTCACTTACATGCTCTCCATTGCCTGTCAACCTGGCTTAAGCTCACAAAGTTATAGCTCCCATGCTTTGCAGTAGATTTGGCCAAATGCTCAAGACTAACAGTGCAGATAAGAGCCAAGCCAGACAGACTAAGTGTCCTTTAATGGGACAACATCCTGTGACTAAACTCTGCTCTGTGATCCCAACTCCTGATTGGGGGACTGTATTTGATCCAAGATATCTATTTAGAGAACAGGCTGTCTTGTCTTGTCAATAGACAGAAGGCAAAGCAAAGCTCTTCTGAAAATATACTGTTAGTGCAGCCTGTTTATGCTGCTGCGAGTTAATCAGAGAATAGATGCTACAGTACATGAGACACACTTTCTGAAAAAACAGAAACCTGAGATGAACTCTGAAATTAGAAAGTATTGAAACTGCAGAAGGCAAACGGGGGCAAACAAGCACTAACTTTTCAATGATCCCAAGTGTGGGCGGCGCCACAGTGGCTTTGTAGCATAAGACTTGTACCTGTCTGCTTATTTACTGTCTCCTTGTAAATAAAAGCCCAGAAAAGGGCTGAAAAAAGTGATGAAAAGTGTAAACAATAGAGCTCAAAAGATTGGGCTGACAAAAAAAATGAATCAATTAGCCATTTCAGTTTTCGAGTAAATATGTTGCTGATTCCCCTTTTTCAAATGTGAAGGATTCACTGCTTTTCTTTCTTTTCTACGTGACAGTAAACTGAATATCTCTGTGTTTTGGATTGCTGGTACCATAAAACAACCATTTGAATACATCACCTTGGGCTTTCACCTTGCTCTCATAATGGGTATTTTTTTATGTTGTGAGATATTACAGACAAAACAATGAATAAATTAATTGAGAAAATAATCAGCAAATTATTCATAATGAAAACAGTTGTTAGTTGTAATACTAGTAAACAATATATTTCAAGCTTTAATGTCAGCAAAAGCAGATATCAGTGAGAGTGAATTCAACAAAGTCGTCAAATAAATAAGCTGTATTAGCATCTCCATCATAAACCAATGCTTTACAATTCAAGCTATACATCTGCACCCATGAGACAGGGAAATGGAAGCATGAAATTCAATACTACCATCTTCCCTACACTGAAGATAAAGTACCTAACAGTGCAAGTAGTCCGTGGGGAACAGTATTAACATTCCTCAAATGTAGAGAGCTTTAAGCAGAAACCAGCATTATAATGTGTAGGGCAGAGCTTTTGTCAGAGGAGACTAGAAGGATATCCTTTAGTTGGTGCCTGCTGACTTAATCCAGACTGATAATGACACCATTAAATGGAAACAAGTGACAAACTCCAACACCTACTGAGTAATGAGCTATTTTTCTTCTTGGCACAGAATTAAGGCTTCGTCTACGTCTCTGCAGTTGGTTGCTGAAGTAGCAGAAAATACTACAAACGCGAAAAAGCAATGGCAAAAAGTAATACCAGAGATTTCTTTGCTTGAACCAACAACAAGGTTGAACCGTTATCGCAAATAACACATGAGTATAAGGTGGTCATGGCGGCAGAAAACACAGACTGGGAGGAGGATATGTCATGACTGATGAGACCTAATCAGAGAGCGAAGGTGGGTGCATCATCATTTCCAACAATTTCCATTTCTGCTCGTCCAGACTAAAATGCAACCCTGGAGTTTTCAAACTAAACTGGGGCCAGCAGCAGATCTAAAAGTCTCTGTTTTATGAGCCGGTGTACACGTAGAAAGCCAAGCATTTCAAAACCAAAACGTGTTGGTGTAGATGTAGCTTTGGAGCAACAGAAACAGTGTTGACTGTAATTACCTCCGCCCAGGTGAATCGTACAGAGGAGGGAGCCACTACCAGTACGGGCCACTCACTCCTGTAGTAGGCTGCTATGCAGATGGCCTGCACCGTCTTTCCCAGGCCCATATCATCAGCCAGGAGGAGGCGGCCTTGTTTAGACACTGCAAAACTACAGGGAGACAGGCAAATGCCAAAATGAAAAGCTACAGAGGGACAGTAAGTGGAAGTCACATTGATCAAACCCTTTTAATTGACAAATATGATATCACTGAAGAAGGGCACACAATTGTTGACTTATTATGATAAGCACCTCTTCATTTGCACAATACTGAGCAAATTACAGATGAATAGCTTTCTCTTGGTATTGAGTTATTGGCTACATCATGCAGAAAGAGCACTAATGGCTGTTCAAAAACGCCTACTTGACTCCCTCCCTCTGGAAGGGCATAAGGCTGCGGGTGAGCGAGGGGTCGATGCCGGAGAGGTCTACCTCAGGGATGTCTAAAGACCTGGCCTCACTCCCGTCAAACCTGGCAGAGAAAGCCTGGATTACTGCCCTGGGCAGAGGCTCCACCTCCACTGCTGCTATCCCACTGAGGACATCCACTGGGTATGGAACACAGCACGGTCAGACAAGATGGCAAATGTAACAGAGACAAGCACCGAGATAAACCTGCTAAATAAAGCAAACGTTGTTACTCACTGAGTCTCTTGTAATCCTCAAGTGAAAAGCTCCACTTTCTTGTTTTCATGTCTGCCACAAACAAAAAAATAACAAAAAGGTTCAGCACCAGAAGCCGTAAAATGTAAATACAACACAACGGAAAAAGGATATTAATCACATGAAGTCACTGTTACCATAGTTCTTTGTTGGCATTTGCTTAAATGCTGCAATGACATCGACATGGTAACCAACGTCAACCTCAAACTTTGTCTGAGACACCAGGATGCACTGGCCCTGCAAAATGGCTCCAGGTTTCTGCCAGCCGTTACACAGCTTCAACAGCGCCCCCAGTGCTGCACTGTTACGAGCTCGGCTGGTGGCTGCTGCAACGTCCACCGTTTCCATCCCCTCCAAAGGCCTCAAGGACACAGATGCAATAGAAGCTGCCTCCTCCACTGATACCCAGACAAGATAAATACTCCTTTAAGGACTGCCTTTAAATTAAGGTTACTTCTGAGAAAAAAATATGAGTGCAGGTTTCCATAAATATTTCCCAAATGTACACACTTAGCTGTTGATAGTCCTCCAGGCTGAAGTTCCACATCTTTGTGGCTGGGTCTGAAACAGAGTAGAATACTTTGTCAACTTTATTATCCCACAAGACAGTACAGAGATTCAGATGATCATACAAAAGCAGACATATGGTGCAGAATAGTTACATTTTGGAGTCTGGTATTCAGGCTTAGAAAACTAACACTGCCAAGGCCAAAGATTTGTGTACCTATCATATTCAACAAAGGATCATTCTGAAGCTTTAGTCAGTAGATAGGAGTTTATATTGCTTTTACAGTATCTATTTAGCCTTGCAGGTTATCCTGATTATCTGCATAGATGCACTGTGGCAGTAAGGCTTGGTATTATTTGAAAATTACAATACCAGGTGCTTCAGAACACAATACAGTAAGTTAATATTCAATGATTGAGGTTTGATACTATTTTACACGTTCGCAGAAGAACCTACTTGAGCCACTGAGCTTTTTGTTCATGTGGTTTGAGTTGGAATTGTGAATGCAAAAGAGCTATTTTTTGTATTTATGATTATGCTTTCATATAATATGTTGTCACATTAATATGTCATATATATATCAGTTTCCCACAGGTTGAAAATGTAGAGCAATCTGATACTGCAAAAAGCACTGAGCATCAAGAGTTTGATGCAAAACAACATAGTTACAATGGCAGATACTTACCATAGTTCTTGGAGGGGATGGATTTGAAAACAGCAATAAGCTCTGCATGGTAGCCCACCTCTACTCTGAAGCGGTCCTCTGCATGAGGCACACATTTTCCTCTCACAGAGATGGCAGGCTTTTTTGCAGGTACAGCATTCAAAGTCGAGGAGTTTGAGGGAAGCTGTGCGACAGAACTTTGAGCAGGTTTACTAGTTGCTTGCTTGTAGAATGAGCCAACTGCACCACCAGAGCTGCTGGAGGTCAGGTTAGGTTTGGGCTGAGCTGGTTTCACACCTGTGCTTCCTCCACTATACAAGATAGGGCTGCTCACATGTTGACTTCTTGACTGGGGAAGTGGGTCAATAACTTGTATCTAATAAGAAGGACAGTAAATGGCATTAGTAAAAACAATGAGCTGTATTTCATCCAAATAATGAATAAGAAAACTAAAGCCCACCTGTCTAGAAGAAGCAGAGTTACACAGGGTACTCTTGTTGATTTGGGTGCCACTACCAGATAAGTGCTGGTGCTTTGATCCTTGCCTTTGATTGTCGAAGCTCTGTGAATGTTTTTGGGGCGGTGAAACAAACCGTTTAGGTGCAGAAACTGAGCTAGATGCGTCTCTGTGATGGGCGCAGGCAGCAGGATGCGGAGCAACACTCTGTTTAGGGGGAGGTATTTGTAATGAAGTAGTGTTGAATCCTGCCGAGGTCTGATTGGTGCTGACAGCCTGTCCAAGTCTTTGAGCTCGTCTCTCTAAAGCCCTCTGCCTGTTCTCCTCAATCTTTCGCTGCTGCTCTGCAGTCAGCTGATTAGACATGCTGCTGTGTAACAGCTAAAGATAACTAGTTGAAATTCAGATGACTGCCAGTCACAGCTAGCCAATACGTCTAGTTACCTGCAAACAAGTGATCCATGGTGACCCACGTCAAAACAACTACGACGCTGAAACTTTGGAAACGCAGCAACTTACTGCACTGCTGCCTCCACTGCTAATGGCATCAGCTAACTAGGCTAGCCTGGGCGTCAACAGTCAAACTTATCAACTAAATATATCGGTAGCGTCGCAGTGGTGGTAAACACGTGAGTATTCATTCGTGGACGGACTGAAAACCGACGCTGTGTTCTACAGACGGCAAAATGTAAAGCCCGTACGAAGTGTAGATTTAGTTATACGTTGGTTGTAAGCTTACTGGCGGATTCGGTTTCTACCGCGCAGGAAGTGACGTAGGAAAACAAGCAGGCACATGGAGGTGGCGGTCGTTTGGTGATGTCGACAGACAGTTGAAAAAGATAACCGTCAATATTAACAATAAACAACATTTAATGACATTTAATTTAAAACTTTAAATTCTACTTTGTTGTATAAGGGAAACCTTTGGCAGGTATATTTGATTTGTCGGCTTGAAAAAAAAGAAGGCAAGTTAAATGAAGGTAAGGTAAACATGTAGTTAGCTGGATTTAACCTAATTTCAAACCTTTCTGTTTAAAGTTTAGCCCACTGTAAAGTCTGTTTATTTTTATTCAATGAGATACACCAGTGGTGGGATGTAATGAATCTACATATAACCCTTCCCAGGTAGGTAAAGTACATTGTTAAGTTAATGTTTTAGGAAACCTAATTGTACTCTTCGTGTCTCTCTCTTCCTCAATTCATAAGCAAATTACTCCACTACATTATTGAACAAACTATAGCCTGCAGCTGTATGCATGATTTACATGAGTTGTATGATATTTGAATTGAAAAGAGGTAAATAAAACCCCTGCAGCAAACAGACATAAATATATATATATATATATATATATATATATGTACAGTAAAAAAAAAAAAGAAAAGAAGCAGTCATTGTGTCAGTCGGTACATTTTTTATTTCTTTACCCCTGCAGGGATTGTATTTACTAGAAAAAACAACAACAAACACAAAGAATTTAACAAAATATGTAATTTACCCATATCTTTGCATACAAAAGTTACTAGTTACCTTGAAGATTTGCAAAATTTGACATACTAACTAAAGTTAATGATTAACAAATAGAAAATGTTGTGTGGTTATTATAAACTATCTAGCTTAAAGTAGAAAGTGAGCTCCATGTCAACCAATAAAATGCAAGGAAAATGTGAGGGAGACATTTTTCTGCTGAACAAGTGCTTCACTTTGATACCTTTAGTACATTGTGCTTATAATACTTACTTTCACTTAGAGAGTAAGGTTTTGAATCAAGGATTGGAATACTTCTGCCACCACTGCTATCAGCCTACAATTCTAGTTTGTGTGAATGTTTTTATGTGAACTAATGATCAGCTGTCTTGGTTGGCTTATTAGGGTCCAAACCCCAAAAGGGTAGAACAAAAAACCTTGCCATGGGCAGGGCTTAACGGGAAATTGGCCATAACTTATTAAGGATTTGTTCAATCATCATCATAAATCAGGGTTTATGTTTTCAGGCTGTGCTTGGGAATAGGCCTCCCAAAACATGTTGAGCCCAACCCATAGGGGGTGCCAAAAATACCAAAAAAGTGTGCCATCTAGTCTTACTCACTGCATGTAGACTGTAGGTATAGGCCTGCCATTGGACACCCATTCTAGGCAGCATTCTCCTCTCTTTCTGTTTACCGTGACTGTTGCCATTTTAAAATCCCCTTCACTACAGAAAACAACAACAACCTCCATGCTAGCAACCTACATGCTGAAAATGGCAAATTGTGATGAAGATTTGGATTTATGCAATCACACAGTCGTCATATGTCTTTGTTGTTTTGTGAGGCATGTTCTTTGTGTGGAATTAGCCAATGTTCCCCAGAAACAAGTTCCCCTCCAACACTATTTTGCAGGTGCACTGTCGCTGCATCCTGGGTTCAGTGCCATCCAAGATGATTGTGATAATGGTCACAGCCAGACTATCTGCTATGCAAGACTATCTGCCATCATATGCCATTGCTCAATTTGCCATGAGCTTGAATGAGATACACAATTCTATTATAAATGGGTAAGGTCAGTCATGACATATTGGTTCATAACTCAAGTTGTGCTTATTGTACTTACTTATTGATGAAAATAGGCCCAAAAAGTTTTGTAATGTTGCACCATTTTATCACGAGTTTAATCAGTGCCATTGAGGTATATTTCAGGTCAAATCTGTCAAGGTTTTAATGACTTCGTACCTCAGAGTTCCAGTTGACCTTCTGTTTCATTACAACTTATTGGTTAACATTTGTCAACTCCACATTTCTCAGCCCATCTCATAGCAGCCACTTCAAAGCGAGCTCATATTGTACACAATTTACACCATTTTCAAAGGCTAACTAGATCCATGTTGCTATACCAAACAATTGAAGCATGAGTCTCATAAAGGTGAACTGCTGCCTACAATAGCTTAGCTTCAAAATAGCACCTTCCATTACATTACACCTATTCTCTTTTCATAAGCCATTAAGCCATAAGTCATTTACTCCAGTCAAGGTATTTACATGCTTGCTTTTCTTGCTAATTATTTTTGGAGGAAAATATTAATGAACAGCACTGAAATATATTTTTATATCGATGAGCTCTCCGATGCATTTAAGATTGGTAAGATAAGATGTTATTTAGTCCATGGACACTTTGTTGAATTTAACATTTTTTGCATACTCTGGTTTCACTCCTTTTGTCAAACAGAATTAAACTATGTGAATTTGCTCAGCTTTGTCGAGCCTGAAACCCGTTTGTTTCTGCTTCCAGCTTTAATTTTGGGCGATTGAGGTGCCTTGTTCTGTTGAACCCGCAAATTGCCACTTAAGGCTAGCTGTTTAATCAGGCACTACTTTACACCTGAGATGGCATAAGCAATCACTGGTAATTGCCTGCCAGAAAATAAAACCAGCAGGAGTGAAAGATACAAGTTTAATCTCTCAGTTCACTGTTGGCAATCCATTAAATGCACATCCTGTGGCCACTAGACTGACCACAGTCTTATATAAATTCTGACAAAAAAACAAACATGTTTCTGCCGGCAGAGTGAGTCCAGCCACAGGTGTGTTCATTTCAATTATTCAATCTAGCTACACAGAGCTGCCCTGACTAGCCAGTAAATTGCTCTCCCCTGTATCTGTGTTTTCGTTCCAGCTTTGCCAAATTGTTCATCCTTACCCTTTTCTATTTATGAAATGTCTCCAAAGCCAGCATCATTCATCAGTGGTGGAAATGAACTACTACTCAATAACTTTATTTAAGTACTGATACTTTACTGGAGAATGTGCTACTACATTTCAGAGGGAAATATTATAATTTTTGCTTCATTGCATTCATCTGACAATTATAGTCACTAATTACTTTTCTCCAGATTCAAATGAATGAATAATTGAAACATATTATCATGTTATATAATATGATACATTGTTATCAGATATTTGATATAGTCTATAATAGTTAGAATTGGGTCTATACCGATACTAAAACACTGCTCACATGTTAATGCATTAATAATAAAGATAATACAACAAATTATATAGTACTAAGAAAATTTCAAGTACATTTTAGATGATAATCACTTTTACTGAAGTAAAATTTTGATTGCATGGCTTTTACTTTTACATTTTGGCATTGCTCGATTTTTGGTGCCGAAATTGACTAAGATTAGAAAAATAATAAAAACAACAATGTAATTTATCCATTTGTTGTTTGTCATGTTTTATGCAAAGCTGTCAGAAAATCTCTGCATGCTTTCTGTTGCTCAATTGTATTTCTGGATTTCATAGTCTTTTATGTTAGTAAACTGAGTATCAAAAAAAGCAATCTGAATAAGCCAATATGGGCTTTGAGAAGTTCTGATAGTGACCGCTACTTTTACTTCTCTCATTGGGTTTGAACACTGCTTAATTTCATGTTCTTTTTTTATGTTGACAAAAATTTTTAGTGGCTATCTAAATTGAATCTAGCCTGCGTTTTACTCCTTTAGACATGAATATTTTCAAGCTTTCAGCCACTTTCATGGTGAAAGGCTAACATCTCATCCTTTGGAAAAAAAGAGGGGGAAAAAAACATTAATGACACCTTAAACTAAACGTGTCCCTCTATAATGATGGACGTCTGACCTACAACAGGCAATCAACCAATTCTTTGTGTATTTGTCTCAGTCCACAGTTGTAGTAATGAGTTGGCTGCTTGCATCACTGTGCGGTGGTGACGTGTGGCGTCTGGGAGCTGTCCCAGGAATCATGGTGCTGAAGCTGCAGCACCGATTCAGCAGCCAATGATCGCAGGAGGATCCGGGGCTACGGATGCTTTCACCCAGAGCAGGACAGTCCGACAATCGTGTTGGATTTTTAACCGAGGGATGTAAACCCATCGGCTTTGTTCCTCGGACATGGGAATTCCATAATTGGGGGATGTAAGCTTCGCTCAGACTTGCCAGGGACCTGCAGTCTGTCTGGAATTCTGCGAAGAAAAAAAATCCTGAAACTGTGAGTCGTTAGAAAACGGTGTAGTTCGCCAGGTAAGACAGATTTCGCTTCCTAACATGGCACGCCATCGACTGACTTGATTTGCCTTGAAAGCCTTACAAGACGTCGACAGTAATCTGAGCTCTGCTAATTTAAAAATTTGGCTTTGATTGTTGTTGGAATATTTGAATTTTAAGATTGAACGGTGACATTTCGTTATATAGTCTATTTCAGTCAATTGTACCAAAAGGCAGATTTGATTCTTGGTTTCTGCACTCGTCGTGAATCTGGAGGGAGAAGCTTGTCTAGATAGTTTATATTGTACAGAGCAGGCAGACTATTAAGGCCATGAAATGACAGTGGACACTGAGTGAACGGGCCATAGCCTTATTACTTGGATGCATATTCCTATCAATCTAACATTTGACTTTCCTCTTTTAGCTGTTCCATTTATTGAACTTAATGGCTTCAGACACTTGTTTGCATCGATGGGATTTATTTGCCTTTTGGATTTACATCCTCGTGGGAAGACAATAAAAGACATTCAGTTAAAACATAAGAAAACTAAAAGGGTTCTTTAAACCCCAACACACGCTGGAAAACGCACCCCTGCACACGCTATCCCATCCCACCACATATGTAGAAGTGTTTGCTTATGACGGGGACACATACTGTAAAAGCTGTTTTCTTCCAGCACCTTTGCATGGTGCTGTGAGTTTCTGGCCGGAGACAGCTTGATGCTGCGCAGCCAGGGCATGCTGAAGAGCCGCTGTTGCGTCTTGCTCGGTGACCTGAGGGTGCTCCTTCTCGGGCCACCGGCACCGCCGACACCGCTGCCTCCGCTGACCCCCATGAGCGGCCAAACTACGGAAAGCCATGAGACAGGCGTCACCGTCCCCGACAACAACAACACGTTAACGCGGAGCCACCAGCAAGCAGAGGACCGGACTGCCTTACCTGCGGCAGGAGCCACCGGGCCACCGGGCGGAGAGCGACCGGTGGCGGGCTGGGTTGATGCTGCAGAGCTGTCGGCGGCCCTGCGCGGCTGCAGCAGCTCCTCTGATGATTGCTCAAAGGGCAAACTGGAGGAGAGGTTCTCCCTCACCAGCTACACGGAAAGTGGCTTCAGGACGCCCGTGTGCAGGATCTGCTTCCAGGGACCAGAACATGTAAGTCAATGAAAAATGGTCCTCAAAATGTTACAATAAAATATTTATGTCACAGGAAGTATTCATCCAACCCATTAATCATTTAGTCTACTCTCCCATGCATTTCTCTAGGTTAATCTGAAAATCTGTTGGTGTTGAGTTTGGTTTGAATGAACTCTCCAACTACCCTCACCCCCACCCCACCCCCCTCAAAAAAGACCATAGGGTAACTAATTACCAGCTGATGGTAATGTTGTACATTTAGATCTAGGAACCCCCCCCCCCCCCCTATATGCAGGCTTTACTGGTCAAGCTTCTTTCCAGTGAGAGCATCCACTCCATGTTTCTTGTTAAGGCGGCCACACAGCTGGAGAACCCTCTGAGCAAGGATCCCACTGCATCCTGCTCTCATCCCCTTGCGTGGCTTGAAAAGACAGCCATAGCTAGCAGTGGGAGGATAATGAAAGACCTTGTCTCCGTGGTTGACAAGTGTGGAGGATACACAGCGATGTAGTAACAACTCATTATATCCAAACACTGTGAATTCATATTGATTCATTACATGCATGAAAAAATCAAATAATACCTCTCACTCTGCTGCACTACCTGGAAAAAGCAAAAAATAATAATTATGTGCACAGAACAGAAGGGAAGCACCTTAAAGTTAATCACACTGCATGCCTTCGCTTTTTGGGCCATATTGATGATAATGTCACACTACATCAATCAGGAGAGGAGAAATGTGAACAAAGATGACTAGGGTGTGCAGCAATAAATAACATTAAATTATAACACAGAAGGAGGCACTTAACGATTTGCAGACATTAGTTACACTGTTTGACAGAGCCTTTGAGACCACATTGACAAATATGTCACACCTCGCCAATTGCAATGGAGGAAGGGAGGTTATAAAAGAAAATGTGAGGCAAGACAACTGAGGTGTAGAACATAACTTTATATCCGGCACTCTGCACTCACAGTTGCCTTCGCTTTACCCAAGCAGCAGATTCAGTGTATCATTTCATGGTCATTGCACTGTGTATGGCCTATAATCTCTCTATGTTTCATCAACTAATTACTCCAACAGCAATTCTGTGCATCTTTCCACCTTTGCTCTCAGACTTTGTAATTATTACTGACATGGGGTCTAGTTATGAGATTGGAAGACAAGGCTTCATCCTTGTTTTTTTTTTTGTTTTTTTTTAAAACTCCACAGATAGTCAGCACACTCTGCAGTGCATACAAAGTACCGCTCTCAGAATTCACAGTATTTCCCATGGTCTCCTCCAGCTCATCTCATCAATGCTTCCTGGAGACATTGCAGCTAGTCAATAGCATTTGATTTCATGCCATCCTATCATTATGCAAGTTCTTATCTATCACCGGCCTTCCTTTCCCTGTCGTCTCTTGCTGTTGGTTTGGGTGAAGTCCAGATATGGATCTGCTGAGGTGTAAATGGGTACAAGGAGAATGAGGCTCCATTTGAAAAGAGCGATGAGTGGACTGTGTCACTGTGTGATACAGGCAGTGGGGACATTAGTTATCCTCTATTCTCCCTTAGCCTCCAGCATGTCACATAGACCAAGGTAGCCAGTATCTGATCTGACAATCTACCCTCAAAACACTTCCATCCCCAAGGCTGAGATACTCAAGACAGAGTAAAGAAGGGAGAGAGAGACATAGCTCTCCTCAAGCATACTACTAGAAAAGGGCCTTGTGTCTGACAAAGTCAACAATTTCAAAAAATGATTGTATTTTGATGTAATATGACACCAGACAATGTAATAAGTCTGTGTAATCAAATTCATGTCAGTGTTTTTGGTGCCATTTTCTTTGACGTTCATGATTCATAAACAAAGTCCCACTCTTTTAGGTTCCCATCTTTATTTCCAAATCTGTCTCAATATGATACTCATATTCCCAAATGTACATTTAAAGAATTATTGGTTGTCTTAACTATTCCTCCTCTCTTTCCTTGCCATGACACAATCCCTTCAGCGGTCTCTAAGCCAAATCAGGTGCATATTTTCTATACTATTTATACTCAATGTATATATACAGTAGGCATATGGCTTTTTTTTTTGATTAAGATAGACTTGAAAAATAAAATCATAACCAACTCTTTAACCCAGACTACTGTTGGAGTTAATTTACATCTCCAGACAGACACAAACAATGTGTAGTAAAATGAACAGCTAAGCCAATGTCAGATGAAATAACATAAATTCATGTCTTTTACCTCAATACCTCAGGTTATTCATCAGATTTTTTATATATATAGCTAACTTGAGACATATTTCAATCAAGTTACCAGTTCTGTTTCGGTAAAGGTCAGTGATAAGCTTTACAGGGAACTGCAGCTTGCGTGCATGGAGCTTTATTATTCAAGCTTGAATCGAGACTTTATTTCAACCTCTGCGCTCAAAGAATAAGCAATTTCTCTATATTTTTTATCTTCAGATCATTTTCAGGATGTAGTCATGTAGTGCACAAACGGGATAAAGGGGATATTTAAAAAGTAATATACAAAAAAAGTCACAGAATATTTCTGTGAGTGAGTGATCTTTTCCTGAAGTGTCATGCACTATTACATTGAAGTGGCCTTTGGGGCTAATGCTGCTACTGCCCCATCCTCACTCAACAGCTGCATGTTGAGAATATGGGAGTCCCTGCTGCTTAGAAAAAATGTCAGCTTTCCCTCCTAAATCATAACACAGATAATGCACTTGCAGAGTGTGTTTGTCTGTGGCACAATGAGAAGCCTTGAGGGGTCAAGTTAGCATCATTCCTTCTATATGGCCCCACAGTGGCGAGGCACTGTGCTTTCTGTACTCCATCACATGTAGGATGGCTCCTCTGCCATTTGTTGGGAATGAGATATAAACAAGTTATATAAGCCCATGAATTTTTTTTGTCTTTTCCTAAGTCTATAGAAAGGAGCAGTGAATTCATAAACTTAAATTATAAACCCTGGTTGGTCTTTTATGCAGTTACTTTATAAGGTCCATTAACTGTCACTGGAGGCCTAATGGTTCCTGTAAAATAAGCAATAAGTGGAACGTCCCCCAGTATATGTTTTATGATCAGTCATTATAGGTAAATAAATTTGAAATTATATGACCTTCAAATTGATATTTCAGCAATTGATCTTTTTTTCCCTCTAACTTGTTGAATATAGTTAAAATGCGCATATGAAGCTGTTTTTCAGATGACTGCAGTATTGCAGGTACTTATTAAAGAAAGGCTTGTGGCCTGAATGTCATTGGCTATTGTAAAAATTGCTTTCATTCAGTTTCTGTGGGAGCTAGTTTATTATACCACAATTTCCCTTCGCCTAGAGTTAATAGAGTTCACTTGCATTGATTTCAGACCCTTAAGAAATGTGAATAGCCATCTCTAATGTAGCTTCATGTCATTATATACATTGGGAGTGGATCCAATTTTATAAGGAGAAAATTGGGTGCCCTGAGGTGGTTTTGGGATAATTTAACACAGAAAAATGGATTAACATGACCAAAGCTATCACATTTATCATCTTTTTAATACATCGTGTGCTGTTTTTTCTCAATAATTATAGCTGTTTTATCAACAAAAGGATATATTTCTTTATCACTTTCTGAATGCGTGGGCTGTAATGCCACATTGGTTATCAGTTTCTCTTGCTCCCTCTCCAGCCTCAGTTGTACTGGAGTGATCTAGGTTTCAGCTCTTGGCTGTGATCAGGCCACTCACAGTGAGCGGTCTGAGTCCCACTGGACACGGCAGAAGTGTTCTGGTGCTCCTGCCAATGCACTCCCACCCTGGCCATCTGTAGATGGGCCTTTTCTCCTCTATCTCCCTGCTCTTCCCTCCCTTTTCCTCAACCAGGGTACTGCTCCGTCTGTCAGAGATGTCAGCACAATGACACCGTGGAGAAATAATTTGGAAACTCACTGCACTTTGCGTTTCTTGCTACAATCTCTGTGCCATTTTCATGGTAGACAGGGAATACTAAATACTAAATGCCTAAGCTTAGAGAGTTTGAGAGCTGACTTGCAGCAGAAGGGGTTGGCTAATTTAATTTTCTGTTCACGAAATGTTTTTTGTTTAGTCCCATTAAGATTAAAACATCTATACATGAAGGTCCTGTTTTGAATTTTATAGATCCAAGTAAGTAAACTGCAGGTCACGATCTAAAAAGGATGTAAAGCCTACACCTTTTGGGTCATCATCTATATTCAGTATGACAAGACTTATAATGTATTTTAATGAGCTTGGAGCCCAGGGTGAGAGATTATAAATCTCTCATTTGTTCTTCAGGCAGAATGCAGTTTAAGAATAATGGCCGGTTAAGAAAATGAGCACATATCACTGTTTTGTATTTGCACTATAGCTGATTTCAGAGTCCTCTGAAGGCTGAAAAAATGCATTGATAAGTTGAAAACACATGTTGGTCAAGTTATACATAAGGATGCCTAATCTCAGCTGGTTCACGACATAGCAGTGATAAGCTTCTTTTCATTAATGCTATGCTACATAGTCACATGGTTCAAGATTCCACAAGTCTATTACTGTTGTTGACCACTGAGCGTACTGAGCAAATTGATGTTATGTCCTTTTCAAATGCTTCTCAAAAATAGACTCTTACTCCAATAACCTTGAGGTGCTGAAGTGAAGGTCTGGTTTTCTTTCAGCTACTTCAACTACCTCTTCAAGTCCCCTTCAAATGACTTTTATTCTGAGGAAGGTTCCTAACTGAGTGAAATGACCTGGAAGTATCTAAGTGTCAGCCATGATAAGAGCGAATTCTCTAAAATCTGAGCTTGCCTCAATGCTTCCTATCTGATCTCCTTTACAATGAGGTACACAGGAAGTAGTGCTGTCCCACAACACTTAAAGCGACGCACCATTGTAGTTTCACCATAGCAGACCCACATAAATGTAAAGACAACAAAGCACCTATTTTATACTGACATGATCCAAAACTTATAGAAATCCTTGTATGACTGGCTGAGCTGAAGAACAGGCATATTGAAATTCTAGTCAACAATATCATCGTTATAAGAAAATTACATATTCTATTTCTATATATCTATTTTGTTGTTACCACCTATGAGTAATTGATGGATAAATGAACCATATGTATAAACTGAAAACATCCTTTCTTAGGAGGTGTGATTGTGTTTTGGGCAGGAAACCTTACTTGAATTGTAGGCCTACACCATTGAGTTTGTCACTGTATTTATTTTGGATGTGTTATAAAAAAGAAAAAGCCTAGTGTAGGCTAAATGCAGTTGCATACAACATTGTGTTTTTTTTTCCCTAAGCCCTTATGAATTTCCTTCACATCTTTCTTTGACATTTTCCATTGAGGTCAAGGAAAAGTGATTACAAAAGGAGATTTTTTTTTTTTTTTTTCAACCGCAGCCTTGAGCTACTGCCTCCTAGAGATTAAACACACAATAAAACCAACACTATTTTTTTTTTCAGTGAAATCAACCATTCATAGCTCTTCACCAGGGAGAAAGAAGGGTTTTGAAATGCCCTCAGTTATTCTAACACCCTGACTGACTGACTGACTGATAGTTAGTGTCTTTATAAGATAACAAGTCATGTCAACCAACCATATTTTCTACAATAACTGTATCAAATGTTGGCTCTTGTTTGAAATTGACTGATGAATGCTAGAAAACACCCAGACACAAGATTTTAAGTTTTATATATCAGGCGCAAGTGGAGAAGGAAGGGTTTCTTTGACATTTGAAATTGGTCTGAAGTTGACACAATCTGTATGCAGCTACAAAAGAATATGTATATGATATTCGTGACATTCAGTGTAAAGGCTGCAGTAACAGTGTTCTTATAGTGCAGTACCTTCTCAGCTTTGGTGGGGTTTGCTCTTTGACAGAAGATTCAGTGAATAATCCTCAACTTTTCAATAGTTCTAGTAATCAAGAATTTTGTCTGTTAACAAGGTGTAAGGCAAAGCTTTCATTTCACTGTGTGTACGTGCATGAATGTGCATGCAAAGCTCAGAAAATCAAGAATCAATAAGCCAGCACAAAGAACTGCAAAGAAATATGAGTGTGTGTATAGTGTAACCTGTAGTATATTGCATGTGAAAAGTTTATCTGCAGGGGGTAAATAAAATGAGAAAACCAAGGATTGTCAGATGGTCAATGATTGCTGTAGGCAGATATTTCCTCTGAATAACAAATCACTACTCACAGTATCCTGCTCTTAGGCTACAGTCCAGTATTATGAAGCATAACATTCTAGCAGTTTTATTTATTTTTTTGTAGTCTGCAGTATTTCATTGAATTTTCTGTGCTTATACTGAAAATCTAACCCAGATTTCATCAACACTAGACATTTTTTTTTCTTTATATTGACATCAAAGCTCAGCTCAGGTAGCGAGGTACATTCCTGTTTCACCAGCAGCAGCAGCAGCACACACTGTCCAAGCAACATTTCCACTGACAGTAAAAATGTGAAACATATAACATATCCATACATTTAAATGAACTAAATTGTTTCAAATGCTCGTCCTGGTGTGCTAGTACTGATTGGCTCTGCTTCTTTCCTGCAGGGGGAGCTGCTGAGCCCATGTCGGTGCAGCGGGTCAGTACGCTGCACTCACCAGCCCTGCCTCATCAAGTGGATCAGTGAGAGAGGGTCCTGGGCCTGTGAGCTATGCTACTACAAATATCAGGTCATTGCCATCAGCACCAAGAACCCACTGCAGGTGAGCCTTGGGCGTAATGGATAGCGCTGTAGAAATTTAAAAGGGAAAGAGCTAAATGAGAAGCAAAGATTTTATTCAGTTCAATTCAATTCTATTCAATTTTATTTGAATAGCGCCAAATCATAACATACATTATCTCAAGGAACTTTACACGATAATATCAAGACTGTAATAGAAAGAAACCCAACAGTTCCCACAATGAGCAATGTGAAAATATAAGTTATTGTACCTTCTTGAAACTATGAGACAGTGGCAAGTAAACAGTCAGATGAAAAACTCAAAACACTGAGAACTGAAATGTGTGTTTTGCCTTCTCATTAGGAGAATTTGTTGGTGTATACGGGGGAAAGAGGGAGACAGCCCCTTGCCCCTTCTCCTGTGGGACTCATTCATTCATGCATTTTTGATTTACATATTAAGATCTGGATAGAATGAAACTGCAAAAACACCATTGTAGGAATCACACTGTCTTTGCTGCGGCTGTAGTTCTGCTTTGATCATAAACTGAAGAATTCAAATAAAAATGAATATAAGAATAAGAATGAATGTTTTTGAATTAAACAGAGCTGCTTAGAACAGAATGATTGCAGCAGGAACTCTCTCTCTCAGTTTTAGACTGGTGATATGATAGGACACAGAGTGGACAACCCATGCAGAGGTCAATGCACTGCAGTTTAAGAAAACACATGTAAATAGACAAAATACAGAAAAAAAAAATTAAGAAAACATCTTCAAGTTGATAGCACATCTGCTGCAAATATACACAACACAACCAAATATGGAAATGCGCTGCAAGTAGCACAAATGACAACGGAAGTGTTTCCAGGGGACACTAAAAAGTGACACGCTTGTTGTTCAATGCTTTCTGATTTTCTTTTTTTTTACGTCGGCTACTTGGCAGTGATGTTATGTGTTGTTATTTATTTTAAAAATCCCAGCCGGGCTCATCACCTTTGTGTATTGTGTGTATTTTTTGTGATGTTTTCTTTAGTTGCTCTGCGTTGAGCTCTCTCTGCCACCGTACTTTGCCAATAGTCAGCTGTAGAATGCCCTGAAATTTGATGCTTATGTTTTGGTGGCATAGTTTGGAAATCCAGCCATCAGCCTGATTAACTTATAATGAGCATGTTTTAATCTTTTTAATTGATGATTGTGTTCAATAATGGTGTCTTTATTTTGTTGATACATATCTTTGTGTGTTCTTCTACCCCCTGTCCATAAAGTGTGTCCCAATTCAGTATTCAGTAAAGTTAAAAGTGAAATAAGAACTAAGAACTAAGCGTCACTGAGGACTGTCTTCTTGCAGTGGCAGGCCATCTCCCTGACAGTGATAGAGAAAGTGCAGATAGCAGCAGCCATCTTGGGCTCCCTGTTCCTGATGGCCAGTATTTCCTGGCTGGTGTGGTCATCTTTCAGCCCATCGGCCCGCTGGCAGCGCCAAGATCTGCTTTTCCAGATCTGCTATGGCATGTACGGCTTCATGGATGTCGTCTGCATCGGTGAGATGTTACATTTGACACTGGTTTATTTATTTATCTACTTAAATTAAGGTTCATGCTTCTTCTTCGAATGAGTTTGTGCTTTTTACCACTGAGAATAGTATTGAGTGTGTCATGTCTGGTCACAGAGGTACATTATGCGTTCAACTGGGAAAAGCAAACATAATGTCATAGCTCTCAGCAGAGTCAATAATTATACCTGCCGGCTGTGCACAAATTATTGTGAATGCCATGAACAGTTTACACTATTGACATTTAATGGAATTAATCTATACCACAGTCAACAACTTCAAATCGTTATTGAGTGCGTGGACACTTGTATTTTGGTTCATTATTAATCATCATTCGATCTTTATTAACAGTTTTGTAATATTACAGCCACTATATTAAACGTGATGAGATGCTGTGTGAAAGCTTACGTTAATTAACTCTAATTAAATACGAATGCTGAATGTTCAAAACTCAGTTTTGGCAGCTTCACTGTATACATTATAATGCCTGTCACTCTATAATAAAAGCTGCTGCGCCAAAGTCGGACAAACTTCAAGCTTTCTGAACTGATATAACACAAAAGAAAAAAATTAGCATTGCAGCGTACTTAACCATCTTCTGAATTTTTGTGGGTGTCCAAATTGAAACTTGTAGCATCCACTTTAAGCCTGCTGTCCTCTAGAGCCCGAGGGCCCTCATCGATGACTGTGTGATGGCATCTCACATTAAGAAAACTCTTAACTGCCTCTGCTGCAGACAGCACAATGAGAGGAAGAGGAGATCGATTGTCTCCGGTTTGGTGGCGAGGATTGACTGTTGAGTCATTAACTCTACACTTTACACAGATTAACTTGTCACCTGGCAGATTTTAAGGCCTGACTTTCAGTTGTCCACAAAGTTAGAGTGGAAGAGAAACAGGATTTTATCAATATACTCTGTGTGCTGTATATAGAGGAGGTTAGGATTTATTCATGTCCATGTTTGGCAGACTGCTCTCACTTTAGTTGCTGCAATACGTAAGCCTTATGAAACTCTCATGTCAGAGGACAATATAACTGAAATAAAATAATTGAAATCTGTTCTCTATAATGAATACAGCTTCAAGATACAGTGGTAACACTTATTTCAACCACACCTATTTAGCATTGCAGTATAATTGTTGCTGTATTAAAAGATAATAATAGATAATATTACTTATAAAATAGTTGTAAGCAGATATAAGGACATTAAGTGTTAAATGAGTATAACTTTTCCTATGAAGATATATTGATAGATATACTGATTATATAATACAATAAAAACCACACATTCTGTATTTCCCTCTACACGACTTTAATATGAAATAAATACTGAATACTCAAAAAAAGTTGTTACAGATTGATTTCAATTTTTCATATACGCAGTTCAGTGACCACGAATCAATAAGTAATTTTAAACTGTGATAAGTTGTTATCGAACAACCTCAGAGAACAGAAAAATCACTTTTGCTAACTTAAATCCAAAAATGGTGAGTATCACTGTGTCACAAGTTGTGCCGTGTCTACAGTTTTTCTAAGAAATAAAGATCTTATCTGTGGGTTATGGTGCAGTACTTTAAAGATGAGTTGTTTTGTTCCGGTACTCCCTCAGCTAATACTCTCTGCAGGCTTTAACACAGTGAATCTACCACTGCAGAGATATATATCACTTTGTGGCGTCATTAAGACTGCTGCCAGACACTGACATTGTCTGTTTGATGCTCTGATCTCCACAGCACTAATTGTCCACGAGGGACCTTCTGTGTTCCGTATCTTCCACCGCTGGCAGGCCGTGAACCAGCAGTGGAAGGTCCTGAACTATGATAAGTCTATGGACAGCGATGACCTGAAGGATGCCACTGTGGACAGGACTCTGTCTCAGCCCAGCCAGGGCTATCAGACTGGGGTAGGAGTGTCCACTTCCACCTCCTCACTGATGGTGGTAGCCTCCACAGCCGTCGGCTCCACTTCCACAACTGTGGTGACGGCCGCAGGAGGACTGGGAACACATGTGGACCCCAACAGCGGCAGCGCAGTGCCAGACCAACACTGTCCCTACAACATCCTCCACCTCCTCAGCCACCTGAGGCAGCCGGAGGCTCGCAGCCAACCCAGCAACAGCACACGAGAGCTGGTCATGCGAGTCACTACAGTCTGAGGAGTAAGTTGAGGCCTTATCTCACATGGAGATGAAAGATTTATGAACCAGCTGACAGTTGAAAAAAAAGTCTTATCTTAACTGCACTGGATTAAGACCATGTTCTTGTTTGTTTCAAAATGCATCTCTGATGTCCTTACATGGATTGAATAAAAGTCAAAGTTGTTTGATTTTCAGATTTGGTTCGAAAATAATTATTTATGGCATGAGCATGGATCATTCTTGATCTGTGGGACAGTATGATCAAGTGATAATAAACTCAAAGGTCAATTTACTTATGATTAAAAGCTTTTAACTGCATCGTTAGAAAGTTGATCTTTGAGCTGCAAAATCCTCTAAGTTTGACTTTACAATAGAAAATATTTGAAATCTGCATCAAACCTGGATCTCATAGTAGTGATGAACAAATATGTGATACATGTATGGGATTTTGTACATTTAAGTAAGAGCAGTAGTTGATCACAAAACTGTGAAAAAAATGCCCTATCTCTTAATATTAAGGTGATGTACTGCATGTTTTTCTCCACTGTTCAGATGTATGATACAGTGATAACTTCAAATGCATTCACCTAAGTTTTAGGGATTTGTGGTTCTTTTCACACAGTTCTTTTTTACTTGTTGCCCAAATATCACACTGGAATCACAGTTTACTTATGAAGAGAAACCCACTTCTGTGTGAAAACATGCTAATGTACAAAACTTTTGACTCAATAATCAGTTTAAAGTCACGTGTAAAGTGACAGACCAGGTTTGAAACCTACCGTATATCAAAATATAGAAAGAGATGGTAGGAAATGTGACTGTTGTATGTAAAGCAGCGGGGCAACAAGTAGGTTGTTTTCCTATGTACTGTCTTTGATGACCGTGGTTTTTTCTTGCAGCGTTTTCTTTCCAGACACCATTATGTGATTTTGTTGATTGTATGATGAGTTTTGAGCAATTATGAGAATGCATTTGCTCTTTTTGAAACACCTTTTCTCTAAATGAGGCCTTTTACAATGCATCTGAACAATGGAGAAAAACTGTCATTAGGACAGTCATCAGCCAGTTTCCTTAATTGCTTCTGCCAGTATCTCCCCGCATGAAAACACGCCTTTGCTCCAAAGCATTGGGGTGTCACTTGCAGTCCATTAGGCACATATTCATGTTCACATTTGGCTCACAAAGCCAATGATTTCCCCATCTCTTGGCTCTCAGATTCAGATATGCTCTTTGATATTTCTTCCCAGCTCTTGTTTCATGTCCATGAAAGATCAGTTTTATCCCAGGGGACACCAGATCTCTAAAGCATGTTATGGGAGGGAAGAAACAGTGGTAAAATCATTCCCATGGCCGGGTGGGGATGATAATGTATGTGTGTGTGTGTATGCGTGCATGCGTGTGTGTGTGTGTGTTTGTGTGTGTGTGTGTGTGTGTGTGTGGGGGGGGGGGGGGGGGGGTTATTGATGTTACCCATTTTTTCCATAAACTCAAGAAACAAATACTGTGATGCCGTGTTAGGACACTGTGCATTCTTCTACAGTTTCTTATTTGTTTGCAGTCTCCTAAAAAACATTTTGATGCTAATATTATCTTACTGCTAATATTACTACAAGCCAAAGCTGATCATGGTGTGAAACATTTTTCTGAAGCTCTGCCTCAGATGCCTTTGAGCCTTTTCCAACATGCATTACATTAAAACACATCATTAGCTTCAAAATATATCTGATATGACTGATTTGCATTAATATATGTGATGCCGGTGCGATGTCTTTTTCATTACTGTAGGTTTTTGCAGCGCAGCCTTTCTTATCAATATAATACCGTCAATTTCGTCGCAGTATTTAGGGGAGATAATGTATTCCAGATGTATTAATTCAGCTGTCAAAAAGCATACTCATGAAGTACAATTACCTGCTTTCTGATAAGCCTTTAGTATTCTTTCTAATTAATCATCACCTTAACTGGTGGATGCGCTGTTTTGCAACCCTGCTATTCCTCATCATAATCAAATGCCATGAGTACAGTATCTGCAGAGAATCAGGTAGCGCCGTGATTTTCTGCTGAATTATTTAAGCAGTGGAGTGCTGATATCAATGGGTAAGAGCTGCCGTATAGAACCAACTTGCAAAGAGCTGGGAGGTTGCAGAGAGTTCACCGTGAATCTGCTCTCCTCAATTCTCTTCACACCTTGTCTCTTTCATTATACAGGCACACACACACCTCACTTTGATACAACTCAACTCAAAAAATAAACACCAAACAGATAGGAATTTATTACCTGGATGTCCTCTTTCAGGATTGATGTGGGTCACGTGTCTCCAGTAGTTTAAATATTTATTTTCACTCTGTTGCACATGTTCATCTCACATGTATTTCATGCTTAGGAAACATTCTGGATGTTCTCAGTCACCTCCTGTATATGTTGCTGGTGTAGGGAGCATGAGGTCTAACACTACTTTTGATGCGGAGTTATGTTGTCAGAACAATACACCAACTCCTACAGGGTGGGTTTTGGTGCTGTTTTTATTCATTTTTCAAATTTCCAAGGTTTAATTTAGTCAGGTAGTCAAGTTAGATAACCTCAACACTATACTCCCTTCAGAAATAATTATATCTTTAGTATAAAGTGAGTCAACGTTTAAACCAAAGCAGCAACTGCTGTGCCAGATTTTGCAATTTTTAGCTTGAAGGAATCATGACAAAAACAAAGCCTTTCATAAAACTCATGAATATGATTTTCTATCCAATTTTAAAGCTTTTAATATTTCTAACATTTCTGCTAAAGCAAATAATTGAGGCACTTTGCAAAGCATGAATGTGTGAAATTCATATGAACCGGTGATTTCAGAAGGGTTGTCTTTCTCCTGCTTGGTGCTCAGTGTAATAAAACCATTGTACACATTGCTTTCATCTGCAGAAAATTGACCCAAAAAGGATTTTTGCAGACTATATAGAACGCTGAACCTTTGAAACTGAGTGAATTGCATATAGTTAATATGCTTTTCAAGCAGGTCATCTGAAGTCTGAATAACACGGGCAGAACACGCCGCATTCACTCCCTGCAAGTTCTGCGACCACTGAAAATGAAAAGGAGCATTTTGAAGAGCTGCTCTTTTTTTGTTGAAGTGACATGAAATGAGGTATTATAGGTAAAGGTATTATAGAGAAGCTAGCAGCATCAACGGTCTGTCACAATGCTGGGAGAAATTGCAGGAGAGGCAGCCTTAACACTGATGGTCAGATTCTTCTTCTAAGTGAATGCAAAGACGTACATCCATCCTTTCTCTCCTGTTCAAGGTCAGGGGCTGCTGAAGCCTGATGCTGCTTTCATTGGGTAAATCAACACAGAAAAAACTCACATATGAGCAATTTAGAGGTTCCAGTTTAACTGATCTGCATGTTTTTGGGCTGTGGGAGGAACCTTACACACACACACACACGCACACACAGGAAGACACATTAAACAGGAAAATCTAGAGCTGAGATTCACATCCAGGACCTTCTTGCTGTGAACTGACAGGACCAACTGAGCTACCACCATGCCTCCAAGTAGGGACTTTAATTAATAAAAGAAACTCAGATAATTAATTTATCTGGGAATTTTTTTTATGTTTAAATAGACATTTACAAGAGTGGAACCAGATGAAAAGATGAAAGGCTTTCTGTTCCTCGCTTATCAAAAATGACCATTAGTAACAGACATGAACCCCACTGACGTGTTTTGTACAGCTTGTGTTCTCCCCCTGGTGGCTCATTCATGTACTGCTCTGGGCTACACTGAGAACACTGTACTTTCAGTTTAAAAGTGTGAAACCAGGCTGCTCTCTGTATGCACTTTCAAAAGATGTTTTGAGGCAGTTACAACTGTACACCTACTTTCATGTCTTTCTCAAGGTTATTTTCATATGACATATGAGAGTATCACCGGTGGACAGGGGAATGACTGAACAGTTAAGATGACTGCCAGCTGTAATGGAATTAGTCTGTCAAACCATAAAGGTGGAAAGTAACTCATTCACGCAAGCACATTTCATTTAAGTATCATTTGAAGGCACACAAAAGAACAACTTCATACACACAGTATTTCAGAGGAGAAAATTGCACTTATTGCAACCATCCATAGTAATATAATATAATAATAGTTGTTTAGGGCAGTACCAGGATCAGGTCACAAATCAAAACCAACACACCCCTCAAAGGTATCTTTTTTTTTTTTTACCATTTGGATTTGGATATAGAGAAGTTCCACCTCCACCAGCTGCAACATGTCGCCTACATATCATAATAGATATGTTAACAATGTTAATATGTTAATAATAGAGTATGTTAACATATGTATGTTATGTCATGTATGTTATGGTTTGGTTTTGATTCATTTACAATATTGTAATGCATTGTAATAATCCAGAGACAGACAACTGTCAGGGATAGAACGATAAAGTCCTAGTCTAAAGTCTCCCTTTGTATTTAACAATGGACTGGATGTTATCAAATATACCGGTGATGATATCTGTTATCAGCATACATTTTCAAACACTCATCAGTTTCATAAATGACAGTTCATTTCACCTAATCTGGTAAACTTGTTCCTCACTTCATGATGCGCAGCTCCTCTACCTGTGAATGTTCATTTGGATGCAGCAGACGTTTAAAAAGATGTTGCCCAGGGGTAAGACTCTCAGATTGCCTGCCTCTCTCTTAATCGCTCAGTTGCTCACTCAGCATCTCTTCAGAAATGCACCCCCACCCCCCTTCACACACACACACACACACACACACACACACTTAGGTGCTCTATAAACAGCAGCAGCGCTCTGTGATAGGCCAAATGATGTATCACTGCATTTCTTTAATTGAGCCCCTGATGAGGGACATCCTGGGCCTGCTGCCTTTAAACGTTGATAAACAGTGAATAACAAACACTAATGCATTCCTGCTGATAGTCACACAGTACCATACTCTCAAACTAGTAACAAATGCCTCTAAATGTCCAGTCCCAAAATACTGTCACATCTCCCCCTGTTGAACATGACTACCGTGTTATGTTTGAATTGTTAATGACTGTGAGCAGTTCAAAACACTGCAGCTTTACAGTGTCTGGAGAATTTCATTGAGTAAAATCTGGCTCTGGTAAATCATTATATCCTCTCCAGATTTGATGGGATTCTAGCCATTAATCCTGCTTGCTGAAAAATGTCTGTTTTCACACCTTGTTTATGTTTGTCAGCATAGTTTTTTTGTTGTTGATTGTTTTGACAGTGGACAGTTTGCCCTGCACTTGAGGAAGAAAGGATAAGATTTTGGGGGTGATGAAGAGCTGGTGTTTCCAATAGCTGCATCCCAAAAGTAATGTGCACAATCAAAGGACTAGATAACCAACAGATGGTTTATGTGAGGGTCAGGTCTTTTCATCTATTCTTTACTATCCTTACATGCCCTTGTCTGCAGACTTGCAGTGACCCCTCTCCTGATTTCCATTGTATAGATCTGCAGGGTTTTTTTTGTTTTGTTTTTTTGCCTTAATTATATAAATCACTGAGAATAAACTTAAAATATGTTTTTGCTTTATGTAATTCCTCTACGGCATAGACAAGATGAGCATACAACATTTATGGTAGGTGGTGATTACACAAATTATTATTGTAAACCTCTTTAGCAAACTATTATGTAACTAAAGGGAATGGATAATTACAGTAAAAAACTGCAGTGCAGTGTGAAAACACATTCATCTTAATAGTGAGAGACCTTGATCAGTGTAGCTATACACTCCTCAGCCTGTAAGTGCCCCTCACAGTGTTTTCGCCAAAGCATATATCTGCACGTGCTTATAATGCTAAAGTTAAATGAAGCATAAATCCCAGTCATCAGGTCCACTGAGTGACCTCGCCCCAGCTACTGCAGAGAGGACACATCTCTGCCCTTGATTCATTAAAAAATGAATAAAACCATAGAGGCATGAAAAGACAGACAGGTCATCTGTAATAATCTACAGAGTCTGAGAGCAAAGAAGTCCTTCAAGAGACAATGAAAAATTGATTGGCTGTGAAATCTAAGATCGTGCTGCAGCATCCATAGTGCAATCAGATGCAGAGGGCCTGCATGTGCTTTTTTTCTGCAAATATGCAAAGTTAGTAAGAAAGAAAATGAAATTACATTGAGTTAAAATTGGGTGATCTTAACAAGTTAAACACAAAAATGTAAAGATTTAAGTGGTGTCTGAAAATGATAGAGCATTCCGCATCAGTTATAGGTTGAAAAGAGCTGGTCTTCTATCTTGAGCTATCCCATAGAGTTTTTGACCACTTTTAGTACTACACAGCAGTTGCTTTGAGACTGTGCCCCTTGGGAAGGCATGGGGAGGGGGGTATGGGCATGTCACGCTTCATCCCAAAAATAAAATTAATGGGATTTTCAGCATTTTACAATTATCGGTAACAACTGATAAAATAAATGAATTTAAAAATGCCACTTTGGCTCTGATGCAGCATCCTGTCTCTGGTCCGCTCTGTTGTCTGGAGCAATGTCCCGCCCACAGCGCCATCTGATTGGTTACAAGTCACGAGTAATAACCTATCAAAGCTGAAGGCTACTGTGTACAGATCAGGTAAATGTTAGCTCCATGTTGAAGGTAAGACGGCAGACATCACTGAAGTTATAATAAACACTACAATCCTCTACAATGAAGTTAAAACAACACCACACTCTGAAAAACAAGTTCATCTGTCCGTTCCAGACACACCGAGCAAAAGACAGAGAGAGAGAGAGAGAAGCTAGCGCTAACTGCTAAGCTAAGGTAACTAGCATCTGAATAGCATGTAAACAACTGCTGAATTGGTGAAAGTCGCGAAAAGGTGCACAGAGCTCTGCGTGGTGGAGCAGAACTAGTTTAAATGTACAGCAGACAGTTAGACACTGTGATGAAGAAAACAACAAAATTTACTGTTCAGAGATGAGCAATAAACTACCAGTAACAGATACTCCATGAGACTGGAGATGAAACACTACGCTGTCTGCAGCATAGTGTCTCATCTCCATTACTCCACCAAACACAGTGAATGAGAAGACTGCGAGCATGTAAACATGAATATAAACAATGTAGGTTTCAAACTTTTAAGGAAAAAACAACAACTTTGCAGTTGTTTAATGAGCAAGGAAATACCTTTAACACAATTGTTAGACCTCAAAGATGAATGTAAACAATTAATGTAAACTGACTCTTTGTTTACAAGAAAATCCACTGGCAGAATATTCAACTTTAGTAAAAGTACTGCATTCAACATCCTTGTCAGTAAAGTATAGAAGCAATAAGAGCAAAATGTACCTAAAGTATCAAAAGTACAAGTGCTCCAAATGAAAGGAAATGGTCCTGGTGTGTTTTGTTATATCTTATTCATGTGGATTAAATATTGATGCACTGATGTGTTGTAGCCTATCTTACAGTTTTAGTAGGTCAAAGTTGACCTATTTAATTCACTGTAAATCTTGACCTATGAAAAAAAGTACTCAAGATTCAATGTTTGTTTAATTTGACCTGTGGTCAATAAAATGGTTGCAGACTCATTTTCTGTCAATCAGCTAATGGACTAATCGAATAGTGGCTTCGAACTATAAACTTTGGAGAGTTACAGCAGCTAAATTCCAATATGACATCTCTCTTGCTGTATAGTCTTGAAACATAAACAGAGAGTGAGTGCGTGCAGCTTTCTCCATGTAAGGATATGGAACAGTGGAGTTGATGTGTTTGTAAAGCTGCTGTTTGGACAGACTCAGTGACATTTATTCTGTCAGATCGGGCAGATAAATAGATTTTTGTATTTATTTAAAGCCACTTTATTTTCCAGAATTGTTCTTCTTGGTTATGGAGACTGTGCTGTCGCTGTTCTAAGTATCCAGCTGCTTTTTCACGCTCATCTAAACATCAAGCGGTGAAACTCCCTGCACGCGGACGCGCTCGTGCGTCATTTGAGAATAAAAACGGACGGCCCCTCGCGCCGAGCTGACCCTGACTGAGCCTGCTGATACGGAAACTCTGTGATTGAGATGATTATCCGAAGTTTACAGACTGTGGAAATTGCCTGAATTTCCTGACAAGTCTCAAGTCTGAGCTTGGATTTTACCTCCTCAGTCCTTTCGTCGCGGTGAGTAGGCTGCGACTTCATTTGAACTTAAAAGTTAAGTTTGGTGTAGCCTCATGTCTTGCGCACCTACTGATCCGCAGCGTTTAATATCAGATCTTTAGTCGTCTGTTTGTCTTCTCTTGATTTTAAAGCTGTACTTTAGTATGAAGAGTGAAATTATTCAGAGCACATATTGTGTAATAAGGCCAGGCCAGTGGATGTTAATGTAGACTTCTAATGGATGTAGGCTTTACTCCCATGTAACTTATTAGCAGCAAAATGTACTTAAAACGTCCTCATCATCCAGAATGGCCATGTTTAGGGCGTTATATTATTATATATCATAGTACATTGGACCATAGTTATTGATGCACTGTCCATAACCAGTATTTTAAAATTGTGGCTGGTTGAGGTGCGGCTAAATCAGATTATTTTATATTCTGTGTAACAGTGCATCAATTTTTTAAGAGGAGCTAATACTTTGGATGTAAAACTGCAAGTAACCTGTTATCAGTTAAATAAATATAGTGGAGTAAAAGGTTCTATATTTCTCTGTGAAATGCAGTAGAGTAGAAGTATAAACTAACATAAAATGGAAATACTCAAGTAAAGTACTTCAGTCCACCACTGTTTTCTTTGTGTTTTGATGTTCTTGACAGGAAATGGTTTGGAAAGCCCCGCTGTGGATTGCGGTTTCACTAAACCATCAGTTCATCAGATCATTTTTATTTGTTGATGTTGGTTAAAGGGAATTTTATGCGTTTCCAGATCAAGTCTTCCTCACCTATACAGCACACACCACTGTCTTAACAGCTCAAACAAAACAACTCTATTCTTATGGGAGGTTATTTCCCTACACAAAATCTCATCCAGGTCCTAGTTAGTCTTACTTGTGTTTTGGGGTTCTTGAGATTAAATAGATTGGAAACCCACCGCCCTGGATCTCAGCTTCACTAAACAGGTGGGAAGCAACAACCAGAAATTTCATTTCAGCCACAATTCAAATATTTTTTCCACACAGTGTGGTTATTCACTGTCATTGTTTAAAACAACGATAAACATTCCTCAGCTCTGTCGAGCCGCCTTCTGTGAAGTCTCACTTGTCTGACAGCTATTTCCTGCATTTAAAGGGAGCTTTGGAGTTAAAAGTAAGCCTTCAACAACTGTCCTGTCCACTCTTCTCTGTATTTATTTTTTAGGGGTTGCAGGAAAAATGGAGATGATTTCAGGGTTCATTTTTCTGTGTATGCTCCAAGCTGCAATCCCTCAACGTCTGACCCCTCGTGGGCCAAGGCCAATACCTGGGCAAGGTGACATTGGACCACCAACTCCACCTCCAATCCTACCTGAGCCCACACCAGAACCTGGAAGTTGTGAGAGTGAGTTCTACTGACTACTTTTCAGCTCAATAAAACATGATTATAATGTGCAAATTTTTGGGGATTTGCCCCACAAGAATATAGGCTTTTGTGTATTCAGTAGTGGAAGAAGTAGTGGTTGGAGTATTCAGATATTACTCCATTAAAAGTCTTGTATGCAAGATATTAATTAAGTTAAAGTAAACAAGTATTGGCAACAATATTAAGTATCAAAAATAAAAGTACTCATTATATAGAATGGTCCCTGTTAGTGCTACACTATCATATCATTGGATTATTATTACTGATACATTGACATGGTCAGCACCTAGAGTTTATTTTGATTGATTTATATACATTTTAGTTGTTAAATCTACAAGAATACATCAAAATGTATCAGCTTATCATCTGAAAAGTAGCTATTAACAAAAGCTTTTGAAAAAAATATAAATATAGTAAAAAGTACAATATTTCCCTATTAAATGTAGGGAACTTTACTGACTCAAGTAAAGTAAAAGTACCTCAAAGCCATACTTAAGTACCAGTGGTGGAAAAACTGTTTAGATCCGCTGCTAAGTACACAAAGAATGCTACACAGTAAAAATACTCCATTAACAATAAAGGGCTGGCATTGAAAAGTATAATCAGGAAAGTGTACTTAAAGTATCAAATACTCAATGCAGGAAAATTTCCCCTGTGAGTGTGAATTATTATATATTATATCATTAGATCATTATAACTCATTAATGCATTAATGTTTAAGCAGTTTTTTTCTGTTGTGGTAGGTTGAGGTGGAGCTAATTTTTAACTACTTTATGTAGAGCTGTGACATCTTCACATTACTTGTTTTGTCCAACCATTAGTACAAAGCTCAAATTTATTAAAAGTAAAATTGAATTAAACATTATAATTTTTATGAAAATTATTAAATAAGCATTAGATCTTCATAACTGAAAAACTAGTATCATATTTGATAAGCTCTTCTTATGTTTTGTATGCAAAAATCTTATATTTATAAAGTAACTAAAGCTGAATGAAAAGTATAATGTTTCCCTATGAAATGTAGTGGAGTGGAAGTATATAGTGGCATGAAAAGATTATACTCAAGTAAAGTACAAGTACCTCAAATTTGTACTTAAGTACAGTTGTTGAGTAAATGTACTTAATTACGTTCCACCACTGCATATAATACATTGTAATATGTGTCAAAGGCAACAAACTGTGCAGTAAAGGTACTTAAACTTGAGTCACTCTTCTCCTGCAGCTGGGATAATCGATTGTCCCATCAAGCTGTTTTTCACCATCGACACCTCAGAGTCCATCGCCTTACAGGAGTCCCCGATAAGTGTCCTGGTGGACAACATCATAGAGTTCACCAAGATCTTTGTCCAGAGGCTGGCCGATGAGGAGTACAGAGGCCAGATCCAGATCAGCTGGTCTATAGGAGGCCTGTATTTCTCCCAGAAGCAGGTTGTCTTCAGCCAGTTTACGACCAAAGAGAACTTCATCAGGAATCTCGGTGGGATCGTATACCTGGGCAAAGGCACCTATATCGACTGTGCCCTGAAAAACATGACCCACCATCTGACCCAGCACTACACAGGGAAGAGGGCTGCCCTCTTCTCTGTCGTCATTACTGATGGCCATGTGACAGGAAACCCATGTGGAGGGATGAAGGTGATGGCAGAGAGGGCCCGGGAGAAAGGGATCCATATTTTCTCAGTGGCATCGTCCAGACGAGTCGATGAATTAGCGATGAGCGAGATAGCCAGCTCCCCCCAGGGAGTTTACCGTGACGACTACATAGCTGTGGATATTGTTGACGGGCGACCAAAAATAAAGACTGAATCCATCGATCGTATAATACAGGCCATGGTGAGCCGAAATGTTTTTCCCTTGTTGCCTTGAATGATTGTGTTTTGATTCAGCTTTCATTACAGTATCACTATCAGGCACTTTTCACTTACTGCTGTCTTTTCTTTGCAGAAATATCAAGCGTATTTACAGGTAAGAATGATTAGATGTATACTATTAACAAGACTAGTATTTAAAAAAGGGGGTTTTGGATACATTGCTGCTTTTACGTATTACCACATTTAATATTGTTTTATTTTCCTCCTTGCTCTTTAGTGTTACAAACCAAAATGCTTCGAGTCTCCTGGGATGCCTGGACCAAAAGGGTTTCCAGGTCAGAAAGTGAGTAAGGGAAAACAAAATCAATACAATATATGAATGATGTGTGTATATTTCTGCTTGTACCATATATTTTGTTAAAATGTCAATATTTCTTCTTATGTATAGGGTGCAAAAGGAAACACAGGTCAACCTGGGCCAAAAGGTTACAAAGGTAGACAGGTAGGAAGTAGTAGAGAGAACATATGTCTACAGGAATTTAATAAAAAGCAAGTCATTGTTAAACTTTAAAAAATCTATTTAAACAGACTGTATCATCATTTTAATGCTAAATATAATTTACTATATTTCAGGGTGATCCTGGCATTGAAGGTCCAATCGGACAACCTGGTCCAAAGGTTTGTTCAGGCTGATAATTATTTTTGCTCTGTAGTTATCTAAGGTCCCTTTTGTTTAATCTCAGTAACATGTCCTTCTGTGCCTTTTTTACAGGGAGAGGTTGGTTTCAAAGGTGACAAGGTGAGAGCTAAACTTTATATTCCTGCTCTTCTGTTCCATTTGTCAAATTGAGAGAAGTTTTATTTGGATTAATACATCTGCTTTACCTCATCAGGGTGAAATCGGAACAAGTGGAGCCAAGGTAAATAATGTTTTTAATGTTATGCTTCCATACACATTTTCTTTTTATATCCTACTACACCCAACACTGTCAACTGTAGTCAAGTTTCTGTCTTCACTGACGTCCAAATTCTCAGGGTGCGGAAGGACAACCTGGCAGGAATGGAACCGATGGCCAAAAGGTGAGTTTTCATACAACACAGCAAAATGTACAGTTGACCATGACTTGTATATGCTCAGTATATTAATATATGATTGTTTCTCTGAAATCGTCAGGGTAAAATTGGCCGAATTGGAGCTCCTGGTTGCAAAGGTGATCCAGGTGATAACGTGAGTTTACTATTTATACAAGTTTATTTTTCGCATGTTAATGTCAAGGTCCTAGTATTTACTTTCATGTAAAACAGCTGTAGAACAGCTGCTACACATGTTAAATGTGATATATTGTGATTAAGGTGAGAACGTGGTGGTAAGATTATTAATAGGCCCGGTTCTATTCTAATCATCTTATTTAATCGTACTGATTAAAAGATGCATGTGGTTAGTTAAATTTTCAATCCATCAGCCACAGAGCTGTTTACTAGTTTACTTAACTACTGAATCATTTTGTTCTTGTCTCTTAAAGGGACCAAATGGTTACATTGGAGAAGTTGGTGACACTGGACCACCTGGTGACAAAGGAGTAAAGGTCTGTATTAAATCAAAACTAGGATCTTTTCTCTCCCATTAAATGAAGCTATTGAAAAAACAACATTTGGCCAACTTGTATCAGCCATGCAAGGAATTGGTACACTGCTGATTGCTGTGTTTTGTGTTGTTTGTCAGTCCACCACTCTGTCCAAGTGAAAGCAAAATATTTACAGTAACTGGAATTGATTCCCATGAAATTCAGTGGAGACCGTGGTAGGGCTTTAGTTTTTCCAGTGCATCCAAACTATGAGTGGACAGCAACTAGAAAAGGTAATATATTTGGAGGGAAATTTAAGCTTGTTTTAACTGAAAAAATAGCATATCACAGAGCCTTGAACTTGACTCTCATCTGTTAGAGCAGCTGAGCAACATGCTATGCCAGGAAAACTGTTTTTCTGAGGACGGACAGCCTTGTTCGAGACCTCTGAAGTTCTGTCCATCTCTAGTGTTTTTAGCAATTCAAAAAATCTAGTGTTGTGCTCATTCATTTTTGTTTTCATGGTTGGAAAACAACTGACCTATCAAACCTTTTCAAGGCAAATGAGGCAATCATCTCCATGAGTGTGGCTATCAATGCATCTATTCAATGCATTTATTCACAGTCGACTTACAAAAGTAACAATCCGCACAAAAATGTTAATTGCTTATAGCAACCACTAATGTGGCGTCTGCATCAACCAAAAATGATATTGATGAAGCAGATGTGTTACTCAGTGAGGATTGGTTAGGGCAAAATAAAACTACTCCCAAACAGATATCACCTAACGCGAACACTACGTTAGACTGAATGATAAAGTAAAAATAAAATCACAATTCAGTCTCATTAACAAGCTAAATCAAACAAGGGACCTATTCATTGTGAGGCAACAGTGAAAATCATTGACCCAACATGCCTCCAATGCAGAGTGATCTGCAGAAGCACACACCTTCCTGAAGAGAAGTCGAGCTAGCCAACACCACACACCTGTGTGAGCTGGATAGTCAAGGGAAAGCACAAGGTTGTGAGGGAGACACGACAGTTCTCATTCAGACAGTAACTGCCCAAAATTACAGCTCACAGCTGTTAGATTTCAACATTTGTGTGTGGCAGCAGGTTGATGAACATGGATGTTAACACAGAGTTTAAAGACTTTTAAGTTAAAAAGGGGGAAAAGTGAAAGATTCTGTTTCAGTGGCAGTGAATGAGAGGTCTCTCCAAGTAACATATATCAATTACAAACAAATGAACAAAGTTTTCTATGTGGAACTAGTTAGTGAGATTAAGTGAGACTACCATGTTAACGTTAACATTAGTTCAACTGCTGAATTCATGTATTAATAAACAGGAAACCTCCTATTTCAAAATGTTAATGATTGCTAGCTAGGTTTTAAGTGTAACTTTTTATAGTTTTTAAATATAAACAGCATATAATGTACATACTTTTTATTCAACTACATTGTCAATTAGAGTTAATATTGGAGTTTATTAGGATTAATACTGTGAGCAAAATGGGCTTTTTGGCTATTTATGCACTTTGGTTGACCTTTCTGTAGTTCTTTTGACTGAGTTCCCATATCTCTGACTTGGAATTACAAACAGCAGGCTGAATGGTTTTGCACATGATTACAACCTGAATGGGGTTACATGAATGTGGCCAAAGCAGCGGAGGCTTTGAAATACAGCTTGGTCGAATCTTGACTCAAGACTGACAAGCTTAGGCTGAGATATTTTAAAGTGGCCATTGCATTGAGGATAAACCGTGGATGTATTATTGATGCAGTGCTCCACAATAGTACCCTCTTCATGTCAATCAAAGTTTTTCATCCAAGGATTTCAGGCTTTCAAATTCGTGGCCTACACCCACATGTGCATTGAAGCCTGGCTGACTGCCCAAACAGAATAACACAAAGTGTATATTTTGAGATGACGCATCCTGGCTTTTAAGTGTATATTCATCCTTATGGTTCAAATTCAGTTTCTAAAGAGATTATTTTGAAGAGAAACTTTTGATGTTTAATTGTTTTTGTCCACTAATGGCAAAGATACCAGAATAGCAAAGTTTTCTGTCCATCCACTGGGGCTGTAGACTTTAAGACATGTTAAATGTACATTAGCTAATGTCTTCAGTAATGTATTTTTATTTGTTGCTTAGGGTAATGATGGCCACCCTGGGAAGTCTGGGCGCACTGGTCCTCGGGGTGCACAAGGACCAAAGGTAACCTTCAAATTAAAATACCACTGAAATATCATTCAGAAATGAAGGTTTTTATTTAAAGGGAGAAAAACTGGCCTGAATTTTTAATCCATAGGGTGAAAAAGGAAACCCTGGAAATCCAGGGCCAGCGGGAAAAAAGGGTACTCCGGTACAGAGGACATTTATTTCTTCATATAATCACTTCTGTTCTACTGTAAGTTGTTACAAAGCTGACTCTGAAATAAAACTATTAACTCTCGCAGGGGTCTATAGGCTTACCAGGACCTAAAGGCGTAGAGGTATGTCAAAGACTCATTTTTCTACTTTTAATCAAACTTTTTTTGTGAGAATGTAGCAATGATTTTTAAATAAATGTTAACAGGGAAGTAGAGGAGACTCTGGTAAAAAGGGAGCACCAGGACTTGATGGGCCAAAAGGAGAGAAGGTAAGTTCAGTGCTATATATATATATATATATATATATATCACTCTCACTCTCAATTTCATCTAAAATAGGACTCAACTTACAGTAGTGTTTTGAAAAAAAAATTCTAAAGAGAACAAGAGGGAAAGAGAGCTAGTGATCTGAAAGCCAAGTAACAACTTACTCTGACAAATAAGTTTTGTTGACCTTACTTGAGATTTCAACATCATGACAAGTTACATGAGTTTCAAAACTCCCTGAAGTTTTATCCTTCCAGAGAAAGATCATAAACACATGCCTAGAATAATTAGCCTCTGTCCGTACAGAACACTTCCTAATCAGATTCTCAGGAAAATTCTCCTGAATTACCATTAATGTGTCTCAATGCCTGTTGTGTTTTGTATTCACTGGTTGATGATTAATGGTGTGGTGCAAATCCTGACACATTCATTTATTTTCGAGGGAGAACGTGGGCCACAAGGAGGCAGAGGTCGGACCGGGGAAGACGGATTCAAAGGCGCTAAGGTGAGGGAATTGTGCTGTGGGTGGATTTTGGCAGAGCGATGACTCAGCAGCTTCTGAAGAACTCAGCAAGTGTTCTGAGACCTCTGATATGGAAGTTAAGGCTTCATGTACTGGGTATCCTGCCAAAATAGCCTGAGTCTAAGTCTGTTATGATGAACAGTTTTCCAGGGAAATTGTTCTGCAGAAAATGTGTTCAGTGGCCTACTGTTCATTGCTAAATTCCCATCAGCATGAGTACTCTGTGTGGGCTGCAGTGAAGGTGATGTGCGGTAATGTTTTTTGTAACCCTTACTCTTCCAGGGAGACCAAGGACTACCAGGACCGAGGGGTCAGCCAGGAGAAGCAGGGGCAACAGGAGCAAATGTGTGTTGTTTATCATACATTATAGTGATCAACACCAACCGTTTCTGGTTGGAGTTTCTGCTTTAAGGGTATTCTTAACAAAATATGTGTAAAATAAACTGTAGACAGTGCATCTTTCATTGAAAGTGATCGTTTGTGGTTCCAGGGCACCAAGGGAAATCCAGGAGATTTGGGACCAAGGGGAGATTCTGGACCCCCTGGACCAAAGGTGGGGCAAAGAGTTCAACTTTTGTGATCATCAAATTCAGTAAAAAATTGCAGTGTTTGATGATCATTATTTTTTTTCCTCTAAAGGGAGACAAAGGAAGACAAGGATTCAGCTATCCTGGGCCTAGAGGACCCACTGTATGGTTCTATGTTTACCACATCAAACTTTTGCATGCCTTAAATGTTTTTATTTGACTCTAAAGTATTTCTGCCCCAGGGAGACAAAGGTGGTCCAGGCAGGAGAGGATTCGGGGGGGGCAGAGGTGACTGTGGTGCCAAAGGAGATCCTGGAGACAAAGGACCTCCAGGAAAACCTGTAAGATTGATCAATCAACCAAACAAGCAAGTAGATGAACAAAGCCAGGATAGAAATCCATTTAGCTCTGGTGCAACAGAACTACTCTGGACATGCAACCCTTAAAATATTTGCTGTGCATACTGCTCAGCCTCAAAGATTTTAAATGGCAGATTCACCCAAATTATGAAAAACATTATCACTTAACAGTAAAGGTATCTACCCATGCAGATAGGTTTCATTTTACTGCCCAGGTCTTAAGATACTGATTCTTTCTGAATTTTCTCCCACCCTCTAATACGATTGAGTGAAAGGAATTTGATGCTCACAGCACTGAATAAGTCCTTTTGAAAACTCAACAGCAATGTGTCTTTGCAAAAACAATGTCCCATGCAGTTGAACAATCCACAGACCTCACTGTGATCACTTTTCATTGGGACCTTTTCCCCAGTAGAAAGATGTTCCAGAAATCAATTCCAAAACAGAACTTCCAAAGAAACATAATACTATGCAGAAAAACAAGTCACTTGCAGTGAAAAATTTCTTTTTTAGGGGGAACCAGGTGAGCCAGGTGGGCCAGGAGAAAGAGGACCCAGAGGAAAACCTGGAACTGATGTAAGCAACTGAAGAATCACTTAAATAATGACTTGACCATGCATGCAAATTTTGAGATCCAATTGCATTGTTTTCTCTCTCTCTCCCTCTCTCTGCATGTGTGTGTGTAGGGTGGCCCAGGACCAGCGGGTGACCCTGGGCTTAGTGTGAGTAAACATTACAGTTTTGTTAATACTACATTATCTATATCTCTTTGGTTGTATTACATCTAACCCGCATACTTGTAACTGCAGGACTGTGATGTTATGACTTACATCAGGGAGACGTGTGGTTGTTGTGGTAAGCAGATATCCCCACCGTCATAAAGACATGCAGTGTGAGTGCGCTGAGTTAACGTTTTGTTGTCACTATCTTTCCATGCGATGAATAATGTTTGTCTTTTGTCTCAGACTGTGAGAAGCGTTGTGGACCTCTGGACATTGTATTTGTAATTGATAGCTCTGAGAGTGTTGGGCAAACAAACTTCACCCTGGAAAAGAACTTTGTTATCAACACCATCAACAGGCTGGGCAATATGGCCAGCGACCCTGCGTCACCAACCGGTACGGTCAAGCTAAAACACAGCACAGACATCACTGTAAATCCTTTTGCAGACAGAGTTTCAAGTGACAAGAGGTAGAGGTTGCCATAAAAGATTAACCATTTCCAAAGACTGAATCACTTAATCCACCACTGAATATACAGTTAGAGCCAATCATTTTTGGAAAGCCCCCAGCGCTCTTCACTAACTATACAATAGCAACAAAGTACAGATTGTCAGTGTTGCATATTTTTAGCCATCCAAAGTGTTAATAGTTAATATTTCAACTTCATGTTATAAACATTGTAAAACATACAAATTCTTTGTACTTCCATACATGTCTACGTCTTCTAGGCACGAGAGTCGGAGTTGTACAGTTCAGTCACACCTTTGAGGCAATTCATCTCAGTGACTCGAGCATAAACTCCATGTCTGCCTTTAAAACGGCAGTGAAGAACCTAAATTGGATTGCTGGGGGCACCTTCACACCATCAGCTCTCAAGTTTGCTTATGATAACGTCATCAGGAACAGCAAGAGGGCCCAAGCCAAAGTATCCGTGGTGGTGGTCACAGATGGCCGCTATGACCCGAACGACAACGAGACACTGCTTCCTTACCTTTGTGGTCGCAGCAATGTTGTGGTGACTGCCATTGGGGTAGGTGATATGTTTCAAAAGCAACACGATGATAATATCGTGGGGTCTATAGCATGTGGCAGGAGGGAACGTGTCAAAAAGATGAAGAATTTCGTTGACTTGGTGGCTGAGGACTTCATAGGATCAATAGAGACTGTGCTCTGCCCGGGTAAGCCTGTACCAATACACTCAACAGGATGACAAAACTGGTCCATCTTACCATTTGTCTGACCTAGAGTATGTCCATGTGATTCCCTTCCAGACCCAGTGATTGTGTGCCCTGATCTCCCCTGTATAAGTGGTAAGTGTTAGTCATGGCTAGAATCTATATTCAGTGTTTAAATGGAGTGCAGCTAAGTGAGTGATTTTTCTGTCCTTATAGAACCTGATGTAGCTCCATGTGTCGAGCGGCCGGTGGATTTGGTGTTTCTACTAGATGGCTCAGAGCGCCTTGGGACGGTGAACTTCCAGCAAGTCCGTGAATTTTTGAGGAAGGTGGCAGAAAGACTGGGACTGGCCCGGAGCAAGACTGATGGTATGCGTGCCCGCTTAGCACTCCTAGAGTTCGGCAAGGAGAACGAGAACCACTTAGCCTTCCCTCTCACACACGACCCTGCCATCATCGAAGACGGCATAGCACGCTTGCCTTATCTGGATTCTTCCTCTAGCGTGGGGCCTGCCATCTTTCACACCATCAACAACATCTTGGGTAGACAAAATGTTCGCAACACAAGACCCAATGCAGAGCTTTCATTTGTTTTCATCACAGACGGCATCACTGGCAACAGCAACCTGGACGAGGCAGTTAGTGCGATGCGTTCTGCACAGGTTGTCTCCACGGTGATAGCCACTGGAAGTGACGTTGACCAAGAAGTCCTAACAAAGCTGGCCATGGGTGACCAGAACGCAATCTTTAAAGGAAAATTTATGTCTGATCTAACCCGGTCCAGTTTATTTGACCGTTTCATCCAGTGGGTATGTTAAAGAGAGATCATGCTCATGTGGACATGCGTATCATGCTGGTGCTACTGCTCTTTATCTAGCATTTTAAACACAGGATTCTAGTATGCACTGTACAATTTTCAAATGTTACTGCAACTGTATTCATCAGTATTGTGTCATACAAATACATAGTACAACAAGTTGAGCATTCTTCTACCAACAAGCTTTACTGATCAAAGATAATAAACTTGCACTTTGTTGGACACTGAAATCCTGTCTTTTGTAAAGTCCCAAATGTTACTAGTGCACATAACTCCTGACATTAAAAGCAATCACTGTAGCCAACATTAATACTCATTACCATGGAATTATAACAGGACGTTCATAAAATTTACTTTGAGATTAGACATTTCAGACAAAACATATGTAAGCCGTCAACAGTTTTGGTAAATGCTAAACACAAGAGTCGTCTTCTTAAAACAGTACGGGTGTAAACAACAGTTAAGTAAACACTTCTCTGTGCAGTATTGCATGTAGTTACTCAATATCACCAGTTGCAAAGTATCAGGGGTCTCCAAGCTGGAGGCAGAACAATGGATGTCTGAATTGGTTTGGTTTGGTCGGGATGAATTATAGCATTCTTCTCATTTCTCTGCATGTTCACTGCAGACACTCCCATTGCCTCCCCTTCTTACATCATGTCCAGCTGCAGAGGAAGAGGAAAAAAAAGGAAGTAAGACTGGAGAGTTTATATTAGAAGTCTCAACCGCCCAGACTCATTATCAGACGCTCATTGAGTCATATCCTGCAGAAACAGAGGAAATAGTTTTGGTGATGTATCTCTTAACACAGATACAAAGATACTCATACCACAAAAAGCCCTGCAAATAAAATGATCAATTTATAAAAATATATTTGACTTTGGGGCACATCAATTAAATTTTCAAAACCTGAAAAGGGTCACAGAAAACTCACACCAACACTTACCAAGTCATCAACATCTCCTGTGTCTTCTGCTGGTGGAGCAGCCACCTCTTCCTTCTTCTCCTCGGCAATCAGAAACTGAGGAAAAAGTAGGCTTCAGTCAGTAATATGGACTGTCTCAAAATCACCTTAATTTAAAATATTCAGTGGCTCGTTTCTCAACAAAAATTGGAAATATCTTTTAAGTCACCTGATTAGCTTCGTTTTTGGACACGATGCTTCCTTCAACCTCGTCCTTGCTGATCAAAGTTATGGCATCTGTCGAACAGCAATAATTTACTCCACAAACACTGAACTCCTTTAGGAGACTTGTGATTCAGGCTGCGGGGCATTTTTAAGCATCCCTCAGCTCCCATTTTTGTGTTATTTACTACTATTACTATTTACTTTTGCACTAAAGAAACTATGCAAATGTCATCTCATTCCAAGGGAGGAATGATTTGAGAGAGCCCAAAGTAAAGAGTGTTATCATACCTTGAATAAGCAGGTCCCAGAAGACCTCCAGCCCTCTGTTTGGGATGCTCCTTTTCAGGGACTGGAGGTAGCTATTGTACAGATCAGCATTTCCCAGCTGAATTACGAAAGACATGAAACACTCAAAATCCATTTATAAGTCTCCTAAAAGCTCACATCTATATGCAGACATATAAGCGCACACTCTCACAAGAATTGGCCTCGGTTCAAGTCACAAGAAATGAAATAGACTCACTGTAATCTCCTCAAAATGACTCAATCTCCATGCAGTCTGATATTTTAATATAATTTCACACAAACTCTTATATGGAAACCCCCACATCATGCATTTCCCATTGGAAGACAGTGAGTGTTTATTTACCTTAACGGACTGCTCTCTAAAAGCCTGGATACAGGTGATGCTTTTCATGTAGTACTGTGTGTTCTTGTTGCTAAGCAACTGCTCTATCCTGTGAGTCAGTTGCTGACAGGCTGGGAAGGACATAGGGGTCACCACAACCAAACAAAGAGATAAACACAATTACAAGGGCTGAACATGAGTCAGAACAATTTATAAAAGAAGAACTAGAAAAATGTTTATCGGTCCAGCTTGCCAAGGAAAAAGGACAGAAAAAGTGGACCTCACCATCTCCAAATGGAATACTCTTCCTCTTGATCAGAGTGCGGAAGTCTCGGGCTGGATCCACGCTTCCCACCTGGTTAAGTGTTTAATATTAGTCACTATTAAAGTGAAAGGGAAATTTTAAAGAATGCCGTGTGACTTTATTTGAAATAGCTGATTTTTGGTGATAATCTCTCCCCTGATTCTCACCGAAGTAACAGAGCCTTCAGCAATGTCAGCCAGGTTATACTCCTCCTCCTCCTCTTCATCTCCTTTTACCTTCTTGGCATCCGGCTCCTCAGAGCTGTAAATCACAAAAGGGTCAGTTACAATACTGAAAATAGTTTTGTAAACTATTATTTTAGTAATCAGTAAAACTTCAGCCACACACCCCTTCAATGTTACAACAATGACAACCAGACACCTAGAGATGGGATCACACCAGCTGTGACACCCCTCAACATGTTGATGTTCCAAACCACGAGTGCTGAGTTATCATTAGAACATTATTACATGAGTTCTCATGGGTCAGACCACACCCATCTTCATTTTGATCTCAACTACACATCAGTAAGGTTTAGTGACTGCACCTTGTACGGCTGTTATGTTATGTTATCACATTGACAATATCTGTCCACAGACAGACAGACATAAAATCCTGCCAAAAACCGCCTCCGACTACGACTAGCTGTGGAGAAGCCGGCCCAGTGACGTGGGGCTCTCTCAGTTGTCTGACTAATGCTCGTTGGGTTTTTTGATAATAGAGATTTTCAGAGTGAAGTGGCAATTTTTGGTGCGTTTCAATGAAAAATCTAATACATTACAAAAATGCCTTAGTGAGATGAGATGAGAAAAGTAGCATTGGTTGCTGGGTAACAGTTGGTGACTGATGTTGGATGGAGTATTTAGGATTACCTAAAATAAGATAGGAGTTAAGGATTTTAACGTTAGTTAGGATTTGCCTCTGTAATACAAACTGGGAAAAATACTATCTTATACTCTTCCATTCTTAACTTAAGATAGGACATTTCTGTAATATGGCCACAGGACCACATTTGACATGATCTCTCACACACAGACAGACACACACACAGACACACAGACACACAGACACACACACACACACACACACACACACACACACAAACACACACACGAAAACTTGTATGCCTCCACCAACTAGTCAAGTTGCGGGAGATATGGTCATATGGTCATATAGATATTGAATAACGTCCAGTTTGTGTAAAACTTTATGATGTCACTGTGAAGTTTACCTTTGAACTTTTAGATATAAAGTGTTCTAACAGACATTTTATATCCAAACAGTTATGGCCAAACCATAATGGCTAACCTTGGCCATTGACCACCAAATTTTAATCAGGTCCCAGTCAAGGTTTGTGCCAATTTTGAGGAAATTCCCTGAAGGTGTTACCAAGATATCGCGCTCACAAGAATGTGACAGACGGACAGATGGACAAGCCAAAAACGCAATGCCTCTGTGCGGGCAATACCAGCCACGCTGTCACGACAAACAGCCTCGTCCATGACATTTAAAGACCCACCACCATACTCAATCAAACTTACTCTTTGCCAAAAATCTGAGCACTTGTCTTCAATTTCTTTTTCTTCTCCACTTCCGTTAGAGTAAACTTCCTTTTCATCTCCTCTAGTGGAGCTCGGCAACGTTCATTAATGACCTCAGGGCACTCTAGAGCAGCCTTCAGCCACGGCTCCATGGGGGGAAGGGGGGTACCGGGGTTTACTGCTCGATGATGCAGACACTGAAAGAAAGGTTGAGTAAAGAAGGCGAGACAGATGGTGACTGAGAGAGATGCAATTCTGGTTGGGTATCAACAGCCGCTAGCTGATGAAGCTCTATTCAGGCAGATGAAAGCTTTTTGCATCTGTCTCACTTTTGCCATCTGCCCCAACTCAGATTAGGAGTGTTGTATATCTGAAATACAAAATGTACTGCAGTACCTGGAAGTGTCTCTGGAAGGCAGGGTTTGGAATGTGGTGGACCTTGAACATGTCCTTTTGTTCTCCGTTCTCATCTTCCTCCACCAACATCATGGAGTCAATCAGAGAGTCCACAGCAGACAGCTGAGTGTCTGGGGAAATCACATGTTACTCAACACTACATTCAAGTCTATTCCCCCATCGATGCATACCACAAAAAAGCCCTGCAAATAAAATGATCAATTTATGATGAATTTATTATTAAACTACCCAACAGCATATAAAGTCAGTCAATCAGTGCAATTCCAATACATGTATAAATATACCACTCTGAATGAAGCCATTTTACATTTTAGTACTTTAAATTTTGATACTTAAAAGTACATGTTCCTGCCGATACTTCTGTACATTTATGTCAGGAAGACTTAGAATGCAGGGCTTTTATTTGTAATCGAATATTTTGGATATTGGTACTTTTACTTCAATAAAATATCACAATAACTTCTTCCACCAGTGGCAGTCAGTATCAGTCATGGAGGTCTGAATCTGTGCCATATGTATATGTAACAGCAGCTGCATGTAGGCATGCCGACGTGTGCCATCTACAGGCAGCAAAAGTGGAGGTGCAGTGCTAAAACTGCAGCAGCTTTTATTTTCTGCGCCTGTAGGAGGCAAAATGGACATGTTTACATCCGCAGGCCTAAGCAGGAGGATTAGTCCGACACAGAAAAGACTCCTGTGGCAAAGAATCTGCTGCATGTTAAACACGAATGTGCAAGCTTGTGCGTGAATTACGGGCCCCATTCCATGAGGTGCTTCAGATTTAGAAAGAACTTACATAACGTCAGCTGTGAGGATGAACCAGAGCTTGTGCCACACGAGTGAAATCTTTTAACCAAGTTCAATACTGTCAGTGCTTTTGAAGCAACAAGAGTTAATACTTTGAATAAACATGACATGCAGAAACCGTACCTGATGGAGTTAACTTTTTGTTGTTTTCAAGAGAAGGAAATGTGAACTGTCTGAGGTCTTCTGTGAAGGGCAGTTGGACGTACATTAGACACTATGGAGGGCGAGAGATGGGCCGTCACCTCTGTACTATTTCAAAAAGGTTGAGTGAATAAACTTGAAAACAGCATGTTTAGGACTCTATTATCTCACCTCATAGTCCTGCTTGATACAAGGGAAAGCTGCTCCGACTTGAGGGTTGCTGCGTCGGTCATACGCATAACGGACAATGGCCACCATTTTGAGCTCATCCAATGCCCGGATGACAGCGGACAGTGCTACTCCTGCATGCTGCTCAGACACAAGCATGTCAGTATCAATGTATGTATATGTAGACACAAGCAGTGTATCCGGTTCTCTCTATTCTCACCTCATCGTCCCTGGCAGCAAACAACTTGATGACCTGACTTCCCATGAACTGATGACGATGTACCTGTAAGCAGACAGTAAAAAGAAACGCAAAGTTGTTTTACTTGAATGCCTTTTAGATGTCACATTTAATCACACTGTCATAAAAACTACAATACCATGCTCTGTTTGGTAAAGCCCAGAACAGCAAAGCACTTCCCATCGTGCTTGTATTTCATCTGCTCTTGATCCACTTTGGAGAAGGGAACAATGTCACTTCCATAACGAAAACCTGGGAAGGGAGAAAAAGTGGACTTAAATTACAAATTAAGTCAGTGTGTGATTTCACTGGGTGCTGAGGGGTAAACTCTGATTTCAAACCACTTCTTCACCTTGAATGGTATCATCCTTTTGCACCTCTGTCTCGTTGTCATCATCCAGACAGTAGACAGTCTCTCTCTTCACGTCCTCTTTCATGGTGGTTTGAGCCTCAACTGTAATCCACATCTTCTTCAGCTTCTCCTCTGTCACCTGTTGGACATCACGAGTAGTATTTGTGGCAGACGAAAGCTTCTGGTTTCCTTAGCAATGCTATGTGACTATTATTGATGATCTATGCTCTGTGTAAATTTGTCTAGTTGTTTGTAGTGATGGAGCAGCTTAAAAGCTTAAAAACTACAGTGTTATGACTACACATGGATATGCAGTCCACAATTAAGACAGGACAGGATTCAGCGCTTGTTCACCAGCCAATGACAACTGACTTTTCAATAAAGCTGTTGTGGTAAGTGCACTTCACAGTCAACTTACAGCTTTATACCCAACAACACGTATGGACAGAGAGCTGCCAATCGTCAGCTGACAGGGCCAGGCCATGGGTCTCCTCTCAATCCGCTTGAACATGCACAGCTGCTCGATTGCATTCCTACAGCAGGAGCGAAGTGCAAGGAAAGCAAAGTTTATGGCGTTAACTACTTTTGAATGTAGAAAGAAATCCAAAGACAAACAAGAAAAAAAAGTTGAAGTTAGACACACAAACTAATTATCCGGTGTTTAATAAGAGCTCTCCAACCTGAATGTATAAATTTGATCCAGACCGTCCTCCTCATCCAGACTTAGCAACATGTGTTTCATCATGTCCAGGCCCTGCCTCTGTTCCCCGGACAGACCTTTGCCTGTCCCTGGGTGACTGTGGCCCCTTCCGTTCGCATCCCCTCCATCCTCCTCATCCTCCTCCACAGGGAACGGCAAACTGGTCATGTAAACATTCAAGAAGTTGCATAAAGAATCATAAAAGTGACCAAATGTCAGGAAACTAGCCAGATCAGTTTAACATCAAAAAAGCTTTGATAAGAACACATTTTATCCACAGTGACTTCTGACAAGTGCACAATAAGTGTTAAATGACTCAAGACAAAGGTGCCTGAGTTTGAAGATATGCAGAATAAAATAAAATAAAATGTACATTATTTTTTAAAGCAAAAAATGAATCAAATATTGTTAAAATGTCAGCTACCAGCAGAATAAACTATAGCTCTCAAATAGCCTGATTTTGTTGCTGTATCACATATAGCAATAAATATTAGTTTTTAAATTACACATTGTTAAAATGCTTGAACCTTACAAGAACTGCAAGGTGATGCCAGCACGTTTAAGGTTGTCAATAATAACATCCAGCTGGTCTGAACTGGCCTGGGTGCTGAGGTCAGTCAGGAGGGCAATGTTGAGACGATCATACTTCTTCCCACTGAAAAGAAATCCCAAACACAATCTCAGCCACACCAGTAATTTATTCAGCACAGTGAAGCTGATTATGAGATACAGACAACCTCTTACCTGGTTGCTGTCTGAAGGAGATCCATGCAGACAACAAGCGCATCCAGCCCTATTGAACAGTGGTTAGGGAGCTAACATTATATTACATATCATTCAGCTAGTAAATTTACAGGAATTAGATCACACATATTAAGATTCACTGTCAAAAATAGGCACAAATGCACTTAAAATTTGCTGTCCAGTCAAATGTTTATAGGTTGTCCACTTTAGCTTGGAGCTTTTGACTGATGGGACCAAAGAGCTATACTTAGGTCATGTAAAGCATTGACACTTGAGCAAGTTCTACTTGCTGAGTAAGGCCGTGGAATCGCTAGAAAAGTGGACTTTGCATTTAAATTATTTACCACCGATAAGAATAAATTTCCATTCTCATGTTGTTTTTGTTGGAAATATTCCACAGACATCAAAGCCCACACACATCCTTGATCTACCCACACTGGTATTTTCAATTACTGCGCCTATACAGACATCTACTCAGGCCTATTTGGATATGTACGGCTCATTTGGGCATATAAACGGAGATGAGCAATTAGTAAATTGTTAATCACACCTGTGCTTTTCCTGCTATGACAAGTTGCCTGCAGTGAAAAGGTTCAATGAGGGGCTTTCAGGAAGCCCTTTATTATTACAACGGGTTTGAAGAAAAAAGAAAAATCCCTGGAAGTTATGTAGCATAGCATGAAGTGAATGATATCTTTAAAAGCCTCTATCTTAGAACATGTAAATTAATATCACAATGTCAATATTTATTGTAATGTAATACATCTTCTGAAAAAACTAACCCAACTGAACTAACAACCCAACAGGTGTGTTTGTTTTGGCTGATTCAGAAAATTAAATATCTCACAAAATAAGATCACATTGGTGTAAAATCACAAAATCCCCCAAAAAATTCACAAACAATAAGCGACTCATGGTGAGTCTGGTTCAAGTCAGCTCCTAACACCAATCAATGCTACCTGAGAATGAAGATTGTTATTTGTATCTGCATATAACTAATTCTTCCACTGCGACATTCAGTTTGTTAGATTAAATTCAATTTCAAGCCTATATACCTTAAAAAACTGATTTTTTTTAAACATATTCAACATTTCAAGCAAAAGGATACAATCCACCTGCTGACTCTCTGGCTGGATCTGATTCTCAATTTCCTCCAGTAGGTCAAAATCAGGCATCATGATGTTGCGGTGGACGGTGATGTTCTGGTACTGGCCGTCCCGGGCCAGAGGGTTTTTGGTGGAATCGGTGCCAAAAAGAACTAAAGCCAGTTCATCCTTAGTCTCAGCAAAAACCTGTCAGAAGACAAAATACATGTCCAGTGTGCATAAAAGATGACAGACACTTCTCATGATAGTAGTTTTGATGTGTTCATTGTTATGAAAAATGGATAAAATGGATAAATGGATAAATGTACCTGACGCTGGATAAACTTCTGGATGACTTTTTTGGCGAGTTCAAAGGGAGGCTCTTCACCCGGGGCAGAGTTCGACATGGAGAACCCCACATCCATGCACAGCACCAGCGCTGACTACAGAGAGTAAACAACACAACACACACAAGTAGATGTTTTAATTTTTCATGTGTTATTTTAAGGCCAATTGTTCCCATGTTGTCACAGCTACTAGAGACTGAGTTTGTATTCATTCAACACGGGGCTAGTCATTCAGTTTCAACGTGTCTCAACATGTTCACTCGTCTGAAATTTGTGACAACTACTTATTCATCAAAAAAACGTTACTGAACACTAACGCTGTTTGTGGTGATTACTTAATCAATTTCATTTCTAAAAATTTAAAACAAGGTAACTTACTTTAGCCCCTGCCATCTTTCTTTTTCCCTCCTGTGTCACTCTGTTATGGCTCCGGAGAGAAACTGTTATCGGTTCAAAAGAGGTTCGGTAATAATTGTTCCGCAGTTGTCTCAACGAGCTTCGCACAGATCTATAGGGTCGGCTGCCCACCGTAGTTTAGGATATACCTGCTCACAAAAACCATGGATGTGTTAGTGGAGCCGTGGCCAGCTGTGATAATGATATTGTTATTCGTGGTCTTTTTGAGTTTATGAGGTGCCATAAGATATAGTTCAAACGCCCCCTAGCGTTTCACATACCACTGCACAGAGTGAAATTATACATGGTGCAAATCGACTAGCGGCTAATTTCTGGCCTGTTGCCAGGATTTCAGGAATATTGAGGTCAAATAAAAATACTCATAATTAAGTTAATGAATAAAAACATAATATCCATAGAATAAAACTGTTTAATAAATTGGATTTTCCATTTCTATTTATTTATTTTATAAGTTGTCTTTCCCCACATAAAGATAAGAAAATAAGGTCGGTACATACAACCCCAATTCCAAAGAAGTTGGGACATTGTGTAAAATGTAAATAAAAACAGAATACAGTGATTTGCAAATCCTTTTTGACCTACATTCAATTGAATACACTACAAAGACAAGATATTTAAAGTTCAAACTGAAAAACTTTTGTTTTTTTTTTGCAAATATTCACTCATTTTGAATTTGATGCCTGCAACACGTTCCAAAAAAGCTGGGACAGGGGCAACAAAAGATTGGGAAAGTTGAGGAATACTCAAAAATCACCTGTTTGGAACATTCCACAGGTGAACAGGTTAATTGGAAACAGGTGAGTGTCATGATTGGGTATAAAATGAGCAAAGGCTCAGTCATTCACAAGCAAGGATAGGCCGAGGTTCACCACTTTGTGAACAACTGCGTGAGCAAATAGTCCAACAGTTTAATAACAACGTTTCTCAACGTACAATTGCAAGGAGGTTAGGGATTTCATTATCTACAATCCATAATATCGTCAAAAGATTCAGAGAATCTGGACAAATCTCTGCGTGTAAGCGGCAAGGCCGAAAACCAACATTGAATGCCCGTGACCTTCGATCCCTCAGGCGGTACTGCATTAAAAACCGACATCATTTTGTAAAGGATATTACCACCTGGGCTCAGGAACACTTTGGAAAACCATTGTCAGTTAACACAGTTCGACGCTACATCTACAAGTGCAAGTTAAAACTTGCAAAGCGAAAGCCGTATATCAACAACACCCTGAAACGGCGCTGGCTTCTCTGGGCCTGAGCTCATCTGAGATGGACTGACGCAAAGTGGAAAAGTGTGCTGTGGTCTGACGAGTCCACATTTCAAATTGTTTTTGGAAACCATGGACGTCGTGTTCTCCGGGCTAAAGACGAAAAGGACCATCCAGATTGTTATCAGCGCAAAGTTCAAAAGCCAGCATCTGTGATGGTATGGGGTTGTGTTAGTGCCCTTGGCATGGGTAACTTGCAGGCACCATTAATGCAGAAAGGTACATACAGGTTTTGGAGCAACATGTGCTGCCATCCAAGCGACGTCTTTTTCAGGGACATCCCTGCTTATTTCAGCAAGACAATGCCAAGCCACATTCTGCACATACAACAGCGTGGCTTCGTAGTAAAAGAGTGCGGGTACTAGACTGGCCTGTCTGCAGTCCAGACCTGTCTCCCATTGAAAATGTGTGGTGCATTATGAAGCGCAAAATACGGGAGCAGAGACCCCGGACTGTTGAGCAACTGAAGTCGTACATCAAGCAAGAATGGGAGGGAATTCCAGTCAATTCGATGCCCCTGTCCCAGCTTTTTTGGAACGTGTTGCAGGCATCAAATTCAAAATAAGTGAATATTTGCAAAAAAAAAATAGTTTTTCAGTTTGAACTTTAAATATCTTGTCTTTATAGTGTATTCAATTTTACACAATGTCCCAACTTCTTTGGAATTGGGGTTGTAAACATTCTCCATACAAGGAATACAATTCTTGAGGGGAAATACTAAAACCTAAAATTTCCAGAAAAATTACAGAGGTCATGGACCACACCTCACCCTCTTCAGTTGTATTGTAGTCATGGTCTGGTCTCATTTGTGCAGATTTTACACATAGACTAAGTTGTGTGTTTTAACCTTGAATTGTTTTAACATTAGTGTGACAAAATCTGAGGGTAAAACGGGACAGTACAGGTTGGTAAGTATGTATTGGCCCTAACATTTTTAGTACACTACTGAGCTTGCACTGGGACATACTACAGATTTTCTTCAGTAGGCATATTCAGATCTCCAAGTACACATAACTATGGAGCATACAATGCAGGGATATATGCTGACTTTTCCCGTTAATTGTGAGTGTATGTAACCACCGGAAACAGTGACCTGCTGTGCATTGTTCTATGACATGAAACAAAATGTTTTTTTTCCACAATATAAATTTAAAAATTAGCACATAGTTGCAATGTAAATATACAACACTTTATTTAATTTGTCTTTAGTTTGCATACTGTGGATTCACAACATGTAATGTGGAATACAGATTCAACTCATGTCTTTACCTGTGAGAAAGTAAAATGAAGTTACTTTACCCAATCAGGTCTAATCATAAACATTAGAATCAATAAATAACCCCGATCTGCTATGTATTTCAATCAGTTAATGACTGCTGTTTGCAATACATTTATTTCAAAGTGTACTCTACTTAAATATTTAAAATAAATTAAAGCAACATTCAAAATATGACTGTATGGAAATGTAACAGGAATTCTCCAGTACAAAATTACGGAGAACTTCACTCGTGCATGGACCAAAATTGATAAGACAAGATCACAGACTTGTTTTTATGGTGGTGTCTAAAACATACAAAAAAACATGGCAAAACAAACATAAACTGACCAAAGAAATGTCTGTTTCGTCAGCTTGTCCTGACTATGGCTTCTAATCATGGCTAAACTAACTTCCTAGCGGCCCTGTGGAAACATGAGTTGTTGTCCTACCTCCTTTCTTCCCACACTCTTTGCACATTGTTTATGCACTCTGTCAACTCCAAGTACCCATCAAGTACAGAGCACACAACCCACTACAAATGGAATCTTAATTATAATGAGCCAAGAGGTCCAGAAACCAACAAGCACTCACTCACTAGGACACTTCCTGCCCCCATGTTTGATGTGTTTCAGTTTGTTTGGGAAAATTTGATGAAACACAAATCCATAAAGGAATATGCACCGTGTAAGTATAATATGATATTTTATAGGATCACATTCTAGATTTTTTCTTGTTGTCAACAAATCCTATGAAAAGTCAAAAATTAACAATGGAGTGATTGGTTCCTTCATTGCCATGACCCCACACACACACACACACACACACACACACACACACACACACACACACACACACACACACACACACACACACACACACACACACACACACACACACACACACTGCAGATTATTTTGAGGACTATATTCACAGTTCTGCTGCTAAAAAAGAAAACCTCACAAGAGGTCCAAACAAGTATTAATCCGCAACTGAACAAATATACAATTTACTCCTGTTTGAGTAACATTTGCTAAAAATGACAGCAATGTGCCCCTTTTAAAAATAACATTACATATAACTACGTGTCAGCAACCCATTTAGAAGATTTTACATCTTAAGTGGAAACCAATGGACTTGAGGTTGAATGCAACAATAAAGAAGAGGGAAATCATGATTTTATGAAAAACAGACAAACACATTGTTGGTTTCAGTCTTTTCATGGATTTGCTGAACAAAAATTAGAGTGACACCAGCCTTGCCCTTTAAAAACTAGAATCTGAGTCCTTTACCAAGACATTGCCCATCTTCAGATGCTAGTGTTGTGCTCAGTGGTGCATATTCCGAATCAAATTAGTAATTAGTCAAATTTCCAAAGTAACTGACACACATTAAACCTGGATTTGTTGCCCCTGAGGCAGTTGCCCAGTTTTCCTAGTTATTCCATGTTTGCTTCAACTATAACTTGATTGATTATGATAACTTCATATACAAGACGGTGTTGCCTTTGAAATGCATGCTGTTTTTGATGTCAGTGCACAGCACCATGACCACATACATTTAATTACAGATATTTACAGATGAAGTGAAACTTGATTGAACTTACAGGACTAATGTTTGTATCAGTGTCCACAGCCACTTAATGAAAACTGTAGGAATCAAGGTCTATATGTATAAAAAGGTCTTTGAGTCGCAGTGCTGTTCCGTAATTATTGGAGGCCATTTAGTGATCTGAGGGGAGCTGTGATGACCACAACCTGTAAGTAAAAAATGACCCAAAATAACCACTTCCCTGCTCAGAGTTCAATGTTTTACAACTTTGTAAAAACGGTTCCTCCCCTTAAGCCAGTTCAGGCAGCGTTTCATATGCTGTAATTTACAGAAGAGCGTAGTGGAGTTGCTTAAAAATACTTTCCTGTTATTTTGACAAGAAATTCCTATCAAAAGTTCCTTAGAATTTATTTCTTCCAGAGCTTTCAGCAAAATCTCAAGGCCTTCATCAGCAGATGAAGTTTGCTCAATAAGTCAAGTAAGTGGACCTTGAGATAGAGTTTTCATCACACTATACACAAGGTCAGAAATGAACCTTTAAGCTGAATTTTCTGTGAGGAATCTCAATGAAATGATTAAAAACACTTGCAACTTTGACCCCATTATCAATGTGTGCCTTGGAACTCAGCATCACCCTGTTTCACACCGATGATGTCTGTGCAAGTTCACTGGGGGCCTTGCTCTGCAGAGTTCCAGAAACAGTGTCAGAGTCCAGAAGCTCCACTATGCTATAGGGAGAACAATCCTCCAGCCCCAGCTTCCCACAGGCCCAGCCACAGAAGCCTTTCTCCAGGTCTCGCACCGCCTGCCACCACTCGCTGAAAGCCCAGGACACCTGCACCACAGCAGAGTACAGAGCCAGAGACAGCGCCATGGGCATGATGAGCATGGGGTAGAAGATGATGAGGAAGGGGCATATTGTAATCTTGTGCCAGAACGTCCGCTCTTCATTGTACACCAGGAAGACATTGTACCAGGTGAGAGTGCCATAGTAGAAGGAGGTGATGAAAGAGAGGAGGAAAATCACAGGCGCGCAGGAGATGCTCCACAGGACAACATGGGGTCCCTGGCACACACCTAAGCTGCAGGTGCGTTTAGAACCTTCCCGTCCCTCGCACTCGGCATCAAGACGTTCCTTTGACTTGGCCAGATCCCTGAGTTCCTTCTCTGTCAAAGTGACATGTATGTCCACCACCTGACCCTTCTTCTTGCCACGGGTGATGGTGCCTGTCAGGGTCACATAACGGCTGTCTGGAGGAAGGCTCCATCCTCCACCTGTTAAGAGATAACATGATATAAGAATTTACCCATGTGACACATAACAAAGACAAGCTTCCCTTCATTTGTGCATCCTATTTATTGGGAGCTAAACCACAGTAGGACCATAGAGACTATGTGATATTGAGCCTGCAGCACTCCAAAAAGTCTATTTGGCGTACCTTAGTGTAGACATGTGGCTAAGTGAGATTAATTTGTGTGTTATTTTTATTCAAAAGTATTTTATGTCATACCGTCCCATCATTGGCATGGCCCAATTTAAGTCCAAAACATCACATTAATCCTTAGTTTTGCTCACATAAACTTGATTTGCATGGTAAAAATTGCTTGTCATATGTCGAACACATGACTGAGCTGTTAAACTAAGACACCCTTTCCTTCAGGAATAATAGCTGTAATCTGGCCTTGTGATTTTAACAGATATGCCACCCCACTCACCTTCACCTGTGGGCGTGCAGAGGAATTTAGCTCCCTCCTCAGTGTTCCTCTCCGCTCCCTCCTCACTGCCTTGGTCCTCTCCAGGCGCCCTCTCCATTTCAGAGCGGTAGATAATAATGGACTCTGGACGCATGTCTTTCTTCTTCCTCCTCTTCCTCCTTATGGAGGGCCCCACTTCTCCATCGTCCACATGATTCCCTGATGTGTCCGATCGTAAGGAAATCATCTGGGGGCTGCCCTCTCCTTCTGTCTGAGGCTCCTCTACCTGTGCCATGCTCTCACCTGATGCAGTAAACCCTTTGACTCTTAGACGTTTTGATGGGTTATATATGGACACTAGTGAAGTCTGGAGCAGCACAAACTATGTCCACCCATTGTGTTCAAGTTTTCAATCTAATAAAGATGAATGCACAGTGATAAGAGCACACACACAAACAAAGAGAGAGAGAGAGAGAGAGAGAGAGAGAGAGAGAGAGAGAGAGAGAGAGAGAGGATGCCATTAAAAGCAGGTCTGTTTTTTACAGTCACAATAATCCTGTATGTACAGTGGTGCTGGCCTAGATTCTGCACAGTCGCCTAGTCTGTGATGATGACCAATAACATCTACCAAATGTCATAATTATTGATGTAATGGCATTTAAGTACCTGAAAAGACCAAATCACAAAGCATGATATATTTGCTCATAACAGGAGGGGGGAGGGTGTCTCTCTTTTGCATGACAGCGCACCGATACTCTCAGTAGAAACGCTCCGACCTCAGTCCGTGCACATCATCCCATCTCCCTCTTTACAGAAATGACAGAATGACTACACCATTCATAAACGGATTGTGGAGCATTTACCCAAAGAATGTATTATATGATAAGATCAGAGACGAGGGGGTAAAATCGACAAAGCAACCCATTCTTCGCACAGCTGATCCCCTCCCATTTAAATCCCACCCATGTCCGCTCTTTGTTTGCAGACGCCAGCCGGCGAACAACATGTACTGAAACTAGAGCTGAAAATAAAATGAAATCTTACCTTCAACAGACTGGACGAGCCGCGGATAGATAAACGATGCCGTGTGAGGACAGATCACTGAATTAGTATGACACATTGCAGCAGCCCATGCATCACAGCGCTGCTTTTGCTGATACAGATGCGCTACGCAAAATGATTTCCAGAATAGCACTAAACCCGCCCCTCTAACCTCTGTCACACCAGTGCTATGACCAATCCCCACCATCCTTGATCCCACTGCTGTCATGTGAACATGGAAATATGATGGGGGGTGAAAACCCACCATGTCTACTAATGGCACGTTATCATTCCTAGAGAATGGCGACCTATCTAAGCAACACATTTTAACTTAAAAAGAAATCACATAATCATAGACGAAGTTTACATTTTTCTAAATTGAATAGGCTAAAGCATGAGCATCTATTGCCTCAGTTGAATAAATCTTTATAGCCATGATTTTTAATTTAAATGAATTATGTTAAACATTGCACTATTTATATGGGCTAATAGCACCATATGATTTCTATACACTTAATTAAAAAATAAAATACATAAGCATTGTATACAAAAATCATTGTAAGCAAGGTTATAAATGTTCAAGTATAAGTGTTCACTAGCTTTCATGTAAGACAAAATAAACAATAAATTGTTAATCATTCAGTTGTTTGTACAGACAGGGTTGTGTTTGACCATCAATTATTTTGAACAGCTGACAGACGTTTGCCAAATTTAATATACAAGTTAAGACAGTAATACTACTAGCTGATGTCAGAATTACCAAACTGTGGACAGTGCAACTAAATTACATTTAAAAGATCATGGTAACTTACATCTCTTAATTAAAATAACTTACAAATGAATACCGTGTCCTTCCACGCATAACTGAGAAGACTAAAATTCATTAAGTCCTTCTCTGTTGAACGGGCGTTGAACTGTTGCTACCAACGTCTGGACGGTTGACAGCAACAGTAGCTTATTTTACAGTTGAGAGAGGAGTCAGCTAACGTTGGTGTAAAAATGAACGACGAATATGCACTTAATAATATCGACAGCCTCCTCTTTAAGTTAGGTATGTTGTGTTTTTGAGCTTATTTTAGGCTAATAGTTGTATTTTTCTTGAAATTCCATGTTTGTAATGATTTACCGTTTGCTAACTTGGCTGCTTGGCTAAGTGATGTCAGTAGCAAGCTAGCTACTGACAACCTAAGTCAATTCAAGTGAGCAACTCCATAAGATAGCACTTTTAAGATATAGGTAACTGTTTTGTTTTTTATAGCTCTTCAAACTCGGGAACTTTCCCAAAAGAAGAATGATATCAGCCAACGAATTAAAGGTATGCCAAAATAAAAATTAGCCATTTGTATGAAAGACTGGCTTTAATATTGAAACAATATACTAGCCTAAAGGGAGACATTGAACAAGTTAGCTATATGATGGAGACCTTTTCTTTTCTTTTTTTTATTAATGTAATGTAATTAATGGTGTCATGTAAAATCGTGTCCCATAAGTGTTTATATGTTTGTCAACAGTTTATAGTGCTGACATTGCTGAGAAGAGGTCTTGCACTGAAACACTCCACAGAAATATCAAGAAACTTGAGGAAGAAATCAGGGTGAAGCAGAGCACTGTGGCACATAGTAAAGCAAATGCAAAAAGGTATGATGACTAGGCCAAGCCATCATTTACCAAGGTGACACATAATCTAATTGTACACATTAACATAAATAGTGCTGTATAGTATGGATATTCATATATTGCTACTTGTCATCCATGTAACTTCAGCATGAAGGCCACTAACAGCCTGCTCCTTCAGTATGAACAAACACTGAAAGCTGAACTTGAGAGCAGAAAAGCCAACTACAACCATGACATGTGGGTCCGCTTACCTATTGTGTGTAACTATGTTTAATACATATTTTGTGTGTTATAATAAACAAAATTCAATTGTTCTTAATATTAACCCAACAAGGGGAGTCTACGAAGAGAGGATCGCAAGCTACAAAAAGATATTCCAGTCTCATAAAGAATATTATTGCCAAAATCCTCTGGCTCAAAAGCTCATCAGGCTGCAGGCTGAAAAAGAGGAGATTGAGTGCAGGATCAAGGCCTGTGATGGTCAAATTATAATGAAACAGACGGAGCTGGACCATCTCATTGGTAATAAAATTTTTATGCATAACAAGTTGTGATTAAATATTTACAGCTCTTTATGCAGTTGATTTCTGTCTGACTAGGTCCAGCAGTCAATTCTTCTACCAAGAAACTACCAGATAGGTATCTTTCTGTAAATCTTATAGATAACAAAGAATAATGACACATATCCTCTGGCAAAACATAGTTTTTCTCTGATTGATTCTGATTTCTTTCTAGTGTTTCCGGGCCCATCAATGAATCAGAGAAACAATTCGATCCACAGACAGAGGAGGACAGTGATTCTGCTGTCGACATCTCCTCTCTTCATCTCAACCAAGCAAAGGTACTTGGCTGTCCAAATTCTAGATATATAAAATTCAGTTCTATACCAATTGTAAACACCGTTTATGCAAAATGAAAACTAAGTCGAAGCTGTTCGTTCTTAAAGAGCATCATATTATAAGTAGCCAAACAATTAAATGTGAACAAATGTTGCAGAATGGTCAAAAAGTATCTGTAGAGGCAAATGCTAGAGATATTGATGAGGAACAAAAAGTTCAGGAGGCTACCGCCTGTGGTCCTGACCCCGAAGAAGCAAGCAATGAGTTGTGGTCATATGAACAGTTGGATGGTAAGTGGAGAAAAGTCTCATATGCATTTCAGTGAATGCCAACACCTTTACACACAATGTTCCTTATGTTTTGGTGCTTATGTTACATAAAACCTAATCAGTGAAATATTTATTTCTTCAGAGCAAAGTTGGCCAGATGGGATGCATGCAAATGAGCAGGAAAAGGAAACAGAACTACAGGACCAAGCCATGGTAATGCTCATCTACTGTACAAGATAACCTAAAAATGGCTTTTTACTGCTGGTATCTTGCCAGAGTATATCTTTCAGATACTCTCCACTACTGAACCATACAGTATCCACCCTGAAAAAATGGAGATGAAAGTACTTTTATTTAGGGACACTCCACTTATACAAGTTCATAAGATCACTTTACTTATCAAAATGAGTACAACCCAGCTTGTATTTTGTATTGTCTTATGTGGCTCTGGAGGGAGATTTCTATAGTCTATGAAAGTAACCTTGATGACATCTTCAGAGTTACTTTGGCTCAAGTGTCAATGTTATCAGTTTTCATTGACATCTATTTTCCTTCAAATTATGACTCCCACTGTATCCCTGGAATCCTGAGTAACCAATTACATTGTGTATTATGTATTTTTTTCATTCAATTATGTAACTAAAATGTGTTTTATCAGATTGTATCAAATACTGGCATTATATATACATACTGCAAATGCCATTTTATAGGTTTCTGTCTTCCTGTAGGAAACGCTTTTTCACTCATTTTCTGCATAGGAACAACAACCAACTGTGTCACAGGTGGAGGATGCAGTGGAGGACAAGGTGGAGGAAGAAGTAGGTACAAATGAAGATCAAACACCAGGTGAAGAGGACAATGAAGGACTCACTGCTTTTCTTCAGTCATCTCAAGAAACTAATCAGCCCTCCCCAGCAAAAATGACAGCTGCACCTTCAACTCCATCATTCCCATTTAAGTAAGGTTTTGTCTAAGTTGTCCAACACGTTATATCCCTGCAAAGACAGCTACTGAGAGCTATGTTTCATGTGTTCACTTCAGCTTCAGCCCTACCAGCTCCCCACATCAAAGGACCTCTGATACCAAATCTCCAGCTTTCCTGTTCTCTCTGAACTCTGATCCTAGCACCCCAGGCTTTTCTGGATTTGGATTTGACGAGGGCACATCACGGGATGAAGTGAGTGGCTAGCAAAAAGAATAAACGATTTGACAGAAATCAATGTTTCTTAGTTTTTTGAATTACCTCCAGGTTTCTTTGCAGGACACATCTTTTGCTTTCACCAGCCCTTTTTTCAGCCAGAAGGTACTGCCTTTTTTACTGGAAACTCTCCTTTTTTCATACAGTACTTGAACTAGAACAAAAATACAAAACTCTGTTCTACTCTTTTCAGAAAACCACAGAATCAAAGTCTTCCCACTGTAAGTACCAAATCAAATCTATATTTGTGATGTGTGTTACTTGCTTTGAACTACATTTGTGTAAATGAATTTGCAGGTGCTGAGTTTCTGTTTGACCAATCAGAGCAAAGTGAAGAATTTCAGTTTGCCTTCACCACCAAAAGCCCTCAGGCAACTAACAAAGATAAGACCATGGGAGAATTTCCATTTTCATTCAACTTTTGAGAGTTATAAGAAAACATCCAGTTCAGACGAGTTCCTAGCTTATTAACTTCAGTAATGTTCTCATTTAGTGGGCAATGAAAAATTCTCAGGGTAAAAGTTCATTATTTAACACCATTATAAAATTTATAAGACTTAATCAGTTAAGTGAAATTTGCCAGATGTGTGATGTGAATACCATTTTTAATTTTTATTCTGTTCAGTGGTTGCTATTTATTTATCTGTTTAACCTAACTTGGTTTATTTAAAAAGCTATTCACATTACAATGAACATATTTTTCACAGTGTCTTAGTTGGATAACATTTTATTTAAGACAGAGATATGGCATCAGTATCAAAAATAATACACAAGTCCATATTTCTTTACAGTGTAATAAACTGCTTATTCTGTGATTTGCTGTTCAGTTTGCATCAATGAATGACAGGCAGTGATTCAGTTCTACATGGTGTATAAATAAAATGAAATTAATACCTCACTGGTCCCATGAGTCATTTAGTATTTTGTCTGTGAAGTTGGGATTTCTTTTGTATGTGATTTTAATAGCAAACCACAACACATACAATTTGCTTTATATAATACATTTAGTCGTAAATTAATAAAATTTTAGCTTCGTGGCACACCTGGCTGTGATTTGACAATACAAAGACTTGCTTGGAACAAGGGATAGCAAAATGTTCTGTATTTTAAAGCCTCATTCAATAAATGAATACTTGCAGTACACTTTTACATTATTTACAATACTGTAGCTACTATGACACTGACAACGGATTGAAATCAATGCTGGCTTTCTAAAGCTGATTGAAAATGATTCTTAAAATCTGAAGTCTGTTAAGAAACAAAGGATGGACAGATCAGGGTTTTAAAAAAAGTGCAGAGAGTATTCTGTAGTTTCAGAGAGTCTAGAACCCAGAATCGATGCTGATGGAGCGTCGAGTCACGTGTTCAATCTCTCCTGGGACATATTCACAGAAGCTGGTTTGATACTTGGCCAACATTTTTAGCATCGGCCGCAGATCAGACCACCACTGGACCTTGGGCATCCGGTGCCTGAAAATCAGTGGCATACAGTAGTTAATTTATTAGTAAGACTAATTAATACTGAACATTTGTTATTTCACAAAACGCTGAATTTGCTTACTCAAAATCAGTCACAGCCTTCAGTTCAGTGACGGGGTTGAATGAGATGACCTTTCTGTTGAGGCCAAGCACACATGCTGTATCCGGTGAGTTGGCAAACACACGGCCTGGTGGGGAAAATGGTGAAACCATTAGATCACTCAGGTTTGACTCTGGGTTTCTGAGCAATTAATTTATATAAGCTATGACTTTATACAGTAACTCTACCTTGTCTGAAGTTTTCTGTCAATCTCTCGGAAATCCACTGGATAGCCCTCACACCCAACTTTGTGCCAAAATTTCTATCAAAGGGAGAAGGTGCCCCTCCCTAAAGCACAAATACATAAACTGAGAATTAATATGTTGCAAGACTCTTGTCACTTCACAGTATATGGGTGTCACATATATTGTCAGCGTGACTGATATCATTTGTAATGCGCTAAACTGTTTTTCCAGACTGGATGAATCTCATACGGAGGCTTCACACCTGCTGAAGGTGTCCCAACACATTGACTCTGCAGTCAAAGATGCCCTTCCCCTCTGATGAATACAGCCTATGGATGAAATCCGTAGTGTAGTTTTCATGGCATTTTTCATTCCTGTTATGACAGAGAATAGGATCAGCAAAGGAAAAACTACATCCGACAATGTTTCATATACAGTGTGATTTTTTTAAATTTTTATTCCTAATGTCGTTCCATCACTTTGGTCCAGACTGAAATATCCCAACATTTTCATGTATTGCCATGAAAGGATCAGACTCAGGCTTAGACTAAACATAAACTAGCCAAAATGTTGAGTTTGTCCAAAAACTTTGATTTATGACCTGTATGACCTGTATACTTTGTTAAGCAAATGTTAACATGTTAACACGCTAAGATAAGGCGATGACTCTGATAAACATTACCCAATAAGCATCAGCATGTTAGCATGGTCACTGCAAACATATTAACATGCTGATGTTAGCATTTAACTTAAAACAATTTATCTTGAGTACAGCCTAACAGAGCTTGTCTCTTGTTTTAAAAAAAAAAAGTACATACACACTAACACCATTTAGTATGCCTACAATAGATAACTTGAAGGCTGCAAAAAATAAAAGATGGAACATATACAATAAAAGATTTACAGACACTTTTTTCATTAGCTTCATGAGAATCTGTACAGCTGAATTACTGTTGTGTACCTCAGTACTAGACCCCGCTGGATGTCCTTCTTCATCTTTTCAGCCAAATGCTCCACATTGGTCTGTCAAAAAGCCAGATCATTAAAAAGACAGAACGCTGTGAACATTTGTAGATAAAAGAAACAACACAGGTTTTTCTGTTGGTCTTACCTTTAAGTCATGGATGTTGAAGGGGTCTTCAAAGATGTAGGCTGCGTCAGCCCCCACAGCTATACCAGTGGAGGTTGCCAAATAGCCACAGAATCCACCCATTGTCTCCACCACAAACACTCTTCTCTTGGTCCCAGTGGCAGACTGCTTGATCTTGTCACAACCCTGATGAGGAAATTGAAACGGCAGTGTGAAAAAGAGATAATTGATGGCAGGGTCAAAGTATTAGTGTGGAAATCAAGGAAGAGTTAACTACCCATCCCCTATACTGTATGTCAGTTTTGGAGCTCACTGTGCAACTTCTAGAAAAAGCAAAAGACAGACCAAAAAGGAGCAGCTTGAAAAGAAATAAGCTGCTCCTCTAGGGAAAGACTTTTTTTTTTTGGAGAAAGCACTGCTGGTGTCTTATTTATGAGCTTTTACCTGATGTGGTGCTTAATATAGATTTACAGGAGTTAACCAGAGGACTGCCTGTCTCAACCTCCTTCCTCACAAAGTTTAAAATTAAAAACAAAATCTCTTAATACTCGCTGTCTTCTCAGTTTTTATTATGTATGAGGAGTTCAAAGTCTAGCTAAGTAACACAGCAGCTTTTTGATGTGATGTTTTCTGGCGTGGTTCAGTCCCCATTCATCTTAATCCTGAAACATCAAAGTCACACAGTTAATGTGCCATCTGCTCAGCGTTACCTCCATGGCAGCATTGACAGCAGTGTCTGCTCCCAGGCTGAAGTCAGTTCCAGGGACGTTGTTGCTGATGGTGGCAGGGATTAAACACATGGGGATGCATAACTGATCGTAGTGATCCCGGGCTTCAAACAGCTGCAGCACACCTCGGTACCCCTTTGGACATCATCAAGAGGTAGATTCAAAACCACTCTGATGTTAACACTGACACTATGAAGTTATACAGGACCAATACGCTACCTCAAACCCTCCAATTACAAGCAGAGCCGAAATGTTGAACTTGGAAATGGTTTGCGCAATCTTCTCCATGTGTTGGTTTGGAAGAGTCCTGAAGATGCACATTAAACAGACATTAAAAATCACGTAAAGGGGCACTCCAGCAATTTTACATGCCCATGGCAATTTGCTAGTCAGAGAGAGTATTACACAACCTATGAAAACTTTTGTATAATTTCTCCAGTAGCTCTGGAGGACACTTTGACAAGCCTGAGAAAATAAGTCACTCTGGTCACCTATATTTGGCTTGGTGAGAAAATATGTTTACTACAGAATCTGCGATACAAACTGGAGTCGTTGAATTGAAAGACGTGATTGGTAGGGTCTAACATGACATGATATTGAGTTGCCTTATAGAAAGTGTGGGATCCAGTGATTTTGGAGAATGACAGTACAGAAAGTACAAGGGAATAGAAGTCAGGATATTTCAGGCTCTGCTAGGTCTAGGCAATGTGGACGAAATCTCCTATTATAGTATAAGTTATTAGGTATATTAAAAAGGTAATTATGTTAAAATATCAACATATATTGTGAGTACATTTAAATAGCATATGGATGGTTTTTAGCTAACCTAGAAAATTAAATACCTGACAAATGAAGTTACTCCAGAGATATGACAAGGATCCTTACCACAGTAAAAACAGTATTGTTGGTATATGTCATCATATTGCCTCACTGTATGCTCTAACTTTTTTCATCTATATGGAGATACATTACTAAAAAGTTGGAGTTCTGTTAAAATAGTTTTATAGAATTTTATAGAAATCAAAGGGTCCTGCTGCTCACCGTTTTGTCCCCAGCAGTGAGCCCCCTTGACCCGTCCATCCCGCCACAGTGTGCCACTCCATCTCAAAAAGCTGCCGACAGACAACCGTCAGTACAGAAAAATTTCCTCTTCAAGGTGGTTAGAAAAAATAGAGACAGAATGACTTACCGCTCCATTGGCGAGTCCTTGAAATCCATCATTGACAGCGTAGACCTTGTGTCCGTGAGCAAGTGCTACTCTCACAGCTGACCTCACCGCTGCGTTCATCCCCGCAGCTGGAGCTCCCACATTCAGAATAGCCAAAGAGAAATTGCTCTGTGGGAACATGAGTCAGATGTTATTGACAGGCACATTTGAGTTGAAGTTTTGTGATTCCTCTTCATGTGTTACAGCTAGGATCATACAGTTTGTGTGTGTGTACATGTGTGTTTATGTTAGTGAGAGACTTACCTCAGTCTGGGAAGCCTTCTGGAAGGCAAGGAGCTTGTAGATGTTCCAGTTGTTTTCGAAACTCCTAGGAGAACATCTACGGTTTTAGCTTGTTTTTTTATTTGCATGGAAAAAAATCAATCGCTTGTATGATGACATGAATCCGAATGGACTTAGTTGAAATACATCATGGCAGTTTTGCATAATTTTTATATGAACGGTATAACTACTCAATATAAATGAATATATCTCACCCTCCACGCAGTTGAACGGCCTCAGCAAACTTCTTCTCATTCATGGCCTTCTGCACCAACTTAGTCTGCACACAGTGGTAAAAGTTTAAAAATACAGCAAACTTCCCACTGTTTGTGTTTTATGTCCATGAAAATGAATAATAGAAGAGAGGAGAGAGACTCACCATCTCTACACACTCCATTAGAGGAAGGCGAACTGGATGGTTACCTGACAGGCCGATGACACAGGCTGGGGTGCCAGGAGAGGCCTCCAACAGGGCAATCACCGCCTCCACACCCAACTTACTGCTCTGAAAACAAAGAGTGCACATACAGTACATGTCCATTTAAATGTATGAATGTTGGAGATTATCACCTCCTACTCATTAGTAACGTTTGTGCTGCTTATGTGGATAATATGTCTAAATAAAATGCAGATTTAGACATGTTTATGTTTACTCGCACATGAAACTGGGAAGTGTAATCATACAGTATATATATATAAGTATAAATAAATGTGGTTGTCCCCACATGACTTGGATTTGTGACAATTTTGATTTCTAACTGAACACTACAAAGTCAGGTTTATCCCAGATAAACATCCATCGACTTTGTAATGTTATATATCATGACATCTCATTGTGTATTACAGCACCAAATACACAGGCCACTTACAAAAAGCAAAAGGAGAAATTGCACAAAAACTGCTGTGCATTTTTTGTAGTGAGATTTATGTTGCAATGATTACCAACGGTTAAGCTTGCACACTGACTTAGACCAGTGGTTAAACCGTTGACCAGATCTTTGTTTGTGGTGTCTAATAAGAGATCAATTAGAGATTAATGGACAACTGGCAGCCAGTCAGAAAGACATATTTTCCTTGGCCTTTAGGCAGCTCAGCTCTGCAGTTTATAAGCAATTAAACACTAAAACTACAGCTGAAAAGAATAACTACCTCAACAATTTGTTCAAAATATAAAATATGTTGTTCAACTCACCAGTATTCTGTCAAACGCAGAGGGAGTTCCTCCTCGCTGAACATGGCCGAGTACTGTTACTCTGGTGTCATAACCCAGCCGCTTCACCACCAGCTTCAAAAACGACATAAAAGCATTTCAGTGTTGATTTGTCATTCACTAGACGAAACACAACTGAGAGAAAATTCTTTAACAAACATTTGGCAGGAAACTCTTCTAAAACATTTTTAAAAATCATAGTTTCAGTATTTTCGTCCAACAAACAACATCCTGTCCTTAATATGTCCCTTGTAGGGATTAGACAAATAATTGACAAAGCGATATATGATATATATACTGGTTTTATATATATATATATATATATATATATATATATATATATATATATATACTGGTTATCAGTACACTCGCATAAATATCACAATACAGTCTAGGCTGATATGGAGTAGAGGTGTAGCCTTCATTTGAATACTGAACTGATTTCTTTTAGTTTAACCTTTGCCTATTTAAAATCTGAATAATAATTCAACATAAAATTACCTCTTGGTTGGTGAGCAACTGTTACATACAGTATAGTACTGTCCTTAAATTATTAAACTTACATCTTTTATGTAAGTTGAGGAGATAGGCTTGCCATTTCTGTCAATGGCTCCTTCTGCGACGATTATAATGTTGAGTCTTGACCCTGTTATGCGGCTCTGGAGGTAAACAGACAAACACATGCATTAGCCACTAAGTCATTAAGCACAATCCAGCTTTTAAGCCCTGTATTTTATCTCTATTCCTGAAATGCTTGTGGATCTAACTTACATTGTGCTACTTACCCCCTCTAGACGGGCACACATACGATCCTCCCAGCCCTCATGAGGAGGATCCTCTGGAATGAAGAGCCAGTCCGCCCCAGATGCCAGTGCTGACACCAAGGCCAGGTAACTGGAGCAACAACACAATACTTTATGTTTTATTCGGTGGCAGCGCATAAATGATAGCAAAAAAGGTCAAAGTGTTACTCACCCACAGTGTCGCCCCATGACTTCCAAAACAAAAGTGCGCTGGTGGCTGTAGGAGGTGCACAGCAGTTTTACTACAACAGGCTAATAAACTTTTTCAGCAGCTATGTGAGCAGACAAATTGCAGCATTGTAGCAGCATACCACGATGCAAGGGAGCAAGTCTGGACAAGCTTATAGAAATCATGCCTAAGAGACCTGAATTGGGGAATCTGCTATAACAAAACTTGGCTTACATGATTGTATCCCGCCCGACAATAAATCATTACATTATGCAGGTATGAGCCTGACATAGAGCTGCAAATAACATAAACATAAAATAACATTTTCATCATCAGTTTATCTGCAGATTAGTTTTCACAGTTAAACAATAAATCATTTTTTGATAAAACTGTGTAATATGCCCAAGATCATTTCTATGGGCCCAAGGTGACATCTTCAAGAATCTGTTAAGAAAGAGTGTTTAGCATCTTTCCAAAAAAGCCCATTAATTTTCTGTTGATACATATCTATTCACATTTTCCCCATTAAAGCACCGCTGTGTTCTTGTTATATCTTCATCCCCTGTAACTCATTTAATAAGAATTACTGACCAAATAACTTTGTGACCTAAGGATAATCACTTTGATGAAACACCAGCTGCTTCATTGCTGTCACTGTTCAACATCACACAGTGTCTGACCTCTGCGCAGTGGTCATGATGGCATCAATTATCTCCATGATGCGGTGCAGTGCAGAGTCTGCTCCGATGGTCATGTCAGTGCCGCAGAAGTCATTGTCTATGGAGCCAACAAGCCCCACGATGTTCAAGTGATCATGCTGCTTGGCCAGGGTGTCTGTGATCCGTCCTGAAGTAGCACACGCACACACACACACACACACACACACACACACACACACACACACACACACACACACACACACACACACACACACACACAGACATGAATGAAAGAGGATTCCATACTCTTGAAAATGAAATGATGCCTCAAAGGACTATTTCACCATAGAATCCAATTGTATTAAACCCATGTTTCCTCATCGACAGTTTCTTGAGAGCACTTTACCTTTCTGTACGAGCTCCGCCAGCAAATCGCTCCACTCATTGCGGAAGATGTTGGCTCCGGTGAGGCTGCCGTCACCACCACACACACACAGGTTGGTGATGCCTTTCTTCACCAGGTTGAAGGCGGCGGCAAGTCTGCCCTCACGAGTTGGGAAGGTTTTGCATCGGGCACTGCCAATCACAGTCCCACCCTGAAGCAGAGACATCATGTATCAAATCAAATCAAATCAAATCAAGTTTATTTATAAAGCATATTCAAAACAACCAGAGTTTTGTACAATAAAATACAACGGAAAAACACATGACATAGTAACAGCTAAAATGTGATGTCTTAACTATCTGAGACATACAGGGAACAGTTTGAAATAAACAAGTCACAAAGCAGTTCAGTGAAGGCAGACAGGGCATTGTAATCTGTCATTGACAAATTTGTTCACGCTCTGGCTCCCAAAGGGATTTTTCATGGCCAATGGAGATACTTTTGCAATGCCGTCTGATGCCAAACATTAACTGCAGTCACACTCAGCAAGACTGATACAGTAATCTGAATCAATCTGGATACAGGATGTTATGTTTGGACAGGACCAGTCGCAGTAAGATGATGTGATATAAACACAAGACATTAACACACCAATTGCATTGGCTTTAGAAAGCATGTGCCCTCCAACACACATCCAAAACAAGTCATACTATTGGGCAATGCAAAGAGGACAATGGGAGTCCTACTAACTATCATTTGAATAGTGCTGCTTGCTGCATCTTCAGCTGATAAGGCTCAAAGCACATGCAGCAAAACCCCTTACCAGGTTATTACCAGTATAAGACAGGCAGGGAGACAACAGATGAGAGGAGATGGATGAAATAATGAAATTCCTATTAAAACCGTAGAAAGAAGAATAAAGAGAGAGATTTAGGCAGAAACAATATAAACATAACAACAACATGAAGTCACAATACAATTAAGGCACAATAGGACTTGTATTCCAGAGGAGGTTTTGACATGTGACAGTAGGAAACGCATAGGTGTAAATAATAAAATGAATGGCGGGTCTGCTGATGTGCTTAGAGCACAGTTTGTTACTGACACACCTGAATATAACAGAGCCATCACTGCGTGTGCTTTTCCTACTATGACAAGTCGAAACTATGAGAAAGGCCTACCATAGCTACTTTCACCACTGCTGTCAACAGTGACTGAAGATAATATTTTAACCTACCAGTTGGATGATGTTGGTCACACTGTGCCAGTGTGCCAGTTTGATGTTTTCTCCCCCATCCACCAGGCCCTGGTATCCCTGAAAAGTAAAATGTATGTAGGACTGATCCCAGTCAAGCAAGAGCAAAGACCTAACTCAGTGTATGTATTCAATAGGGACACAAACAGGATGAAACAGCTTGTTTACCTCATGAATAAGATAGACCTTGGCCCCAACATAAATGCCCATTCGGGTCACAGCTCGGACAGCGGCATTCATTCCTGGGATGACAGTTGCACAAAAATATTAAGATTCATCTCTGCCTCTTAAGTCATTGCACACAAGCGGTTGCACCATGGCCCTGGATGAAGAAATCAAACACTGTGGTGGATATGACCTCATTATCAGTTATTGGGCAAAGGTGCCATCCGCTCTGCAGAGCCTGTAACCACAGCCCCAGACAGGTATTGCTTGAACAATTCCTGACACGTACGCCACACTGTATGAATTACCAGTGCAAAAAGTACTTATATCTTACTGTACTTAATGAAAAGTAGCCATACTGTCTGAAATACTCAGTCTAAAAATACTCTGTTACAAGCAAAAGTCATGCATTTAAAATTTAACCTAAGTAAGAGCATTAGCATTAATATATAGCAGACTGGTTATTTCAGAATAAAGGAATATAATACTGGATTATAATTATTGGTGCATTAATGTGGGCATCAGTGTATTGTTGCAGTACTTTAAGGTGGGGTTAAGTGTAATTATTCTATACACTGTGGCAGTCTGATCTTAACCCACAATGATACATCATCATTTATTTGTCGATATATTTTGCATTATTAATTTGAATAGTAAGCCAAGCAAGCAAAGTTATTAAAAGCAGAAAGTAGCAGAAAATGGAAATACTCAAGTAATAGCTGAAATTGTTATACTTGAGTAAATGTACTTAGTTACTTTCTACCTTTGTGAGCTACATACTGTACAGTCTGGGTATATATGTATGCAAGCCCATACGTGACCTTTGACCCCGTAGTCATCTGAAGGTTAAACAGACACTGCTGAGATAGTTTGATCATTTTGTATCCACTCAGCTCTCAGTAAATAAAGTACCACGGTTTCTTATGTTAACATGCGTGGCAGACAACAACATTTCGTATCTACACATGTATTTAAAGACTACAAACTGCATTATTATTCCAACTTGAAGTTTTTCAGGTCACCTTGTGCATCTCCACCGCTGGTCAGCACTGCAATGGCCCGACCAGCTCCCGTCATCTTCAGCTTCTCCAAGTCCATCGAGGACATTTTGACGTCTTCAACCGAAAACAACCAAACTGTGTGAAAAGTGAGAAAATGTCCGTTAAAAAGCAAAAAAAGTGGTTGGTTTGTGGGGTATGGGGTTAATTCAGATGTTGCTTCCTCGTTGACGGCGAGTGAACGCTCCCAGTGACATTTCCTCACCGTTTGACTCCGCCCTGTCCAAAGGGAAGCTCCTCGAGTACACTTGGCGCTTGTTTTATAACCCCGAACCGTCCGGCGACATATTTTCCTCTCTATCAGTTAGTCTTTTCTTATTACCCCCGCCCACTCGCTGAACCCTAAGGTGTGTAACAGGAGGTCCACAGCACGTACAACACGAGCTGATTTCAACCAGATTTCATCAGGGAGGCTATAACGGCGCCAGTTGTTTCCAGGAAAAGGCCCCAAATACATACATATATCCCAGCAGTGGTGGAGAGTAAATAAGTATATTCATGTACTGTGCTTGAAGTACAATTTTGAGTTATTTGTTCTGTATTCAAGTGTTACATCTACTTACCATCAAGAGGCAAATATTGTCTTTATCTTCAGTTACTGCTTCAAATTATTAATCCAAAATATGATCAACATGATGCGCTGTTACCACGGAATGGGTAGCTATACACTGGAGTGAGTAGTTAAAATTAGCCACACCAACTGCAACATTAAAATTATCCTCACACGTTAATGTATAATCCAGTGATAAAATAAACATTATTTTGAAATGATCAATTTATTTTGTTTATTCATTAATGTGTTAATTATTATAACTTAATTATTATATAATTATCTGTTGTTTATTTGTGTTCTCATTTACTGTTACTATTATTATTTTTATTATTATTAACACTGCTGTTTTATTTTTATTATTTTATTTTTATGAATGTAAAATTCTAACTCTTATGTCAAAATGTCCTTTAGGATTTTCTTATTTAACAACATGTAAGGCTCAATAAAACAAGGTTCATAATTCTAAAACCAGTCTGCATAATGAGTGCTTTAACTTTTGGTAGTTTATATACATTTTGTTGGTAACACTTCTGTCGTTAGAGTAAAATTTTGAATGCATGATTTTACTTGTAATACAGTAAATCTACCTTGTATAGAAGATCTAAATACGTCTTCACCACTGTGCTTCAGCTATAGAAACTTAGAGCAAAAGCTAAGGATGTCAAAATAAATGTATTAAATTTAAGTTTAATATTTCTATTTAAATATTGACATGCTATTGTCTCAGGGACTTATTTCTTTATTTGTTTTACATTTGTCTTAAGATTTATAATTAGGCCAGTGATGTGACTATAGTTGAGCTTATTTTAAGATAAGATAAAACTTTATTCATCCCGAAGGATAGTTTTGTACCAAAGATTCTCAGTAAACAGGGTAGCCTGAAATAAACACATAAACTGGTAATATTGGTAAGGAAAATGGAACTTGAAATTTAAATTATTCAAAGAAATGTAACTTGTAATTTCATATCATATTCTGATATTGTTTAAAGAGAATATCTTTAAACATTACTGTTGTTGAAATGAGGGATTTAGAGCTTCTCCACCAAATTCTTCACATTAAGACGAGAAAGATGTAGGGTGTGACTGGACAATTCAATGAATAAATATTACTTTTTGTGTCCAAACCCAACTGTGAATCTATGAATTAATTGATTAATCTATGAGTAAATATAAATTATGTGCAAGGATGACATTAAACCAGCAATAATCTTAGCCACAGACGACAGAGACCAGTGTTTTGGGTACAGTACATCAGCATTTATTCCATGCAGTTGTTTGCTCTGATTTTATTCTCCCAGATACCCATTGCACTGTACACTGGATAATACAGGAAACTGACGGGATTGGTTGATCATAATGCCATTCAACAGGAAAGGGAGTTGGAAATGAGTAACAAAGAAACAGACGTTTGATACATGGGATGAGGCGACATGATGTCCACAGTTAGAGACAATTTCACTGAAATTCAGATGTAAGTAACTGGAATTTTGATTAAAAATGAGAGGAAGGAACCACTGCAGAAATTGGCATCACAAATGCCTCCAGGCTTTAAGTCTTATTTACCCTGTTGTGACAGTCACTTGACTGGCTTTTGGTTGGAAACAGAAGAGATTCCTTATAACCTAGGTCGAGATTTAAAAAAGAAAAGAAAGAAAAGAGATTTATGAACACCTGATGTTGCTAATTACTGATGTAAAGTCTGCAAAATCAATACTTCATCTGTAATGATGATTAAACGATGAATGGTCCATTTCAGAGTCAATGATATGACAATGCTTTTGTTCTCACATACAAATACTGTCCTCTTTCCATACCAATGCATTGTGCTTCCTTTCAATAATACTTTTCAGGAGAAATCATAGGTCACAACATTTCTAAAGCTGCCTGAAATAAAAAAACAAACAGAAAAAAAAAACACTGCTCCTCACCAGTCATTCATAATAAATTAATTCAATAATCATGTAGGCCAGCTACAAAGAAAAAAAAGAATCAAAATTAAATTAAACCTTTACAACAATCATACTTCACAGGATATATGCCAGAAAGACAATGTTATTGACAGCTTGATCAGATTACCCAGTCATTACAATACACTAGGTTATTTCATACGAACGTAAACAGAGTGAAGAAAGTTGAAGGAGACTCAAGGAAAGGCAGCAGCTGTTTTCAGAACTAAGTGTAAGCCTTTCCAAAGCTTTCAAGCAAAAAGGTAATTTATCCATCAGTACAGTTTTAGATTCACCTTGTGCTACTCGGTTTGTATGACCCACGCCCTCCTGCAGTGTTCAATACTGATGTGATACAGATTAAAGAATTTCCTGCTCATTTTCAACCAGTCGGCTGGTCGTCAGTGACAGAGGCTCGAGGCCCTGTCAGAGCTGTGCGCTACGTTAAAGAGAGAGGACAGAAACAGGTCACGTTACATTTACAGATGTTTATATACAGGAGTAACTAACACTGAGATGAGGTTGTTGAAAACCAAGAGCGGCTTAATTGCTCTGTGGCCTTGTCTCTGGCTTATATTCCTTATGTAGAACCTCAGCCGTCTGCATACACTAGAGCTGACATCTTGACATCATTAACGTTAAATTCAACCCTGGCTGGCTATTTTTCAACCGTAAAATCATTGGGATGAATGACAAACACTCAAACAGGGATTAAAAATAAAGCTCCCACAGATGCAGTATCCCTTTTCAAAGTCAACCAGACAAAAAAAGTAATATTGCTGGCATTTTGGGATTTGGATGGTGATGGGAAACTTGGGATAAATTACCTCGGGTATAAAAAAAAAAAGAAAAAGGAATTGAGCCATGACATTTACATAACACAAGGCAAAGTAAGTTAAGTGTAAGTGTCACCACCTAGTGGCTTTTGATACATCACTCCTCTCAATCACCAACATAAAACCTGAGCACCGAGCCCTGGAAAAGGCGATTTCACAAAAATGGGACAATTTAAAAATATAGCATCTATAATAAGGTGTTTGACACTTGCTGCTCTCCTCTAGCCACCAGTCACTCTGTTGTGTCTAGCCAGCTAGACGCCCCGCATCCTGAGCAAGCAACTTCTTTCTCACCTGAGTGCCACCCTATGTTATTGCTGTTTTACTCACTACAGCACGGAAAACAAATTTTGGACATTACGTATCAGACAGTATAAATTACCCTGCTAGAAAGTTCGTACATGGGAGACACTGCACCTAGTGATTTCAAGAAATGGGATACTGCACCTGGATTGCGACTAAAACACTCTACATATCTATATAATATTAATGTCCAGCAATGAAGGGTTGAACATCAAGGCTATCCGTAAGACCTTTTTTAATATTCCTGCATGGTCCATAATATGTGCCGCTCAAAGAACATTCCTACATACAATAATTGGTCCAGTCCAGTTTCTCACAGTCCTCGAACAATCCTGAGATGAGACTTGAAACTGTAATGTCTAATGGAGGGGAAAGGGCTTTGTGTTCACACACATGCGCACACACCCGCGCGCACACACGCGCACACACACACACGCACACACACACACACACACATTGATAACTCCCTCCGTAACTCTGGTCATGACATCTGATTGATGATGACGACGACTTAGGCGTGTCTTTGAGAGAAGGATGAGCAGGGTCAGAGAGGAAGAGTCTCTTTTTTTTTTCGTCAGCTGTCAGGTGAGTCTTCATCTCTGTTGCTCTGCTTGCTTGTCCACTTCATGCAGTCTTCTGGCAGCTTTTGCATTTTTGCGAGCTGCACAGACATGCTCGGACAGTTCGTCAGGGGGAGGGGCTTCCGGATGACTACACACGTACGGTGGATTTAGGGAAAGGAGGAAAGTCCGGTTGCGAGGCAGGTTGTTTCATGCTGGTGTTCACACTGTTTCCATGAGCTCCCTGTTCCCTGCTGGGGACGGGATGGAAGTGGAGGAGGCGGGGTACTGGGGCTACTGCGCTGTAAACTCATGATAAAGCAAGTTGATCAAACTGTAGTAAGAGAGAGTGCCTGTTGGCTGGGGTTTTGGATCTATAACAGTAAGATGTTGAGAGCCACTGCAGCCAGATCAAAAGGCTTGTAGTGACACGTGTCTGCATCAGTCACCTGAGAGACCAACACCCCAGTGATGTAACTTTGCCCAGCTGTCAGCCTCAGATAGATCAGCACTTCAACAAGTAATCCTTCTCATCATCATCATCATCATCATCATCATCATCATCATCATCATTATCAGCATCTTCATCCAGTCTCAGTCTCTCCTCAACACACAGTTAGCCCATGCTCAGTTTCAAAATGTCAGTTTTTTTTTCTCTGTTTAGATCAGAGAACAAACAGGTCCTGAATTTTCCTCCAAAACTCAGACAAAAATAAATTATGAATGTTACACTATCTACTGTACATTAAATTCATCATTCAAAAAGGGAATCCCTGCCATGGGTTGCCTGGATGCTGTGCTAGAGATGAAGGGGAGTGGGTCTCATGTAGGGGAGGGTAGGGGGAGGCTCTGGGAGAGATTGCATGGGGCTTTGCTATAGGGAACTATCTTTACAATGTCATCCTCTTATTGCTGTATTTTCTGCAGGGCAGAGTGGGACACAATGGCCTCCAGGCAAAAACAGATCAGAGCCCTTTCACCACGAGGAAGGGGCCCCGACCTTGTTGTTTCTAATGGTGGCATCGGAGCACTCTGCTTCTGACGAATCACAGTCTGAGTCTCCAAACTGTAGCGGATTCTGAGAGAAAAAATTTGACAGAAAAGACAACGAAACATTATCACACATTGGCTTTTAAAAGTTTGCTTTTATTTTTTTGATCAATCCCCACACATCCACGTTACTGACCTCATAGCTGTGTTCATCGGAGCACAGTTTTCCCAAGGAGATTTGGGTCTTGACCCTGCGGACAGCGCACTCCTTGTCAGAGAGGCCGTCTGACTGGGTGGAGATGTCGATGGGGATGTCTGGTGTGTGCGACAGCAGCTCGTCCAGGTGCTCCTCCTGACTGGCGCTCAGCCTCTCCAGAGGTCCGCTGTGGGAGTGGTCGCTGGTGTTTCCCTCCTCTCCGTCGGACACCGACAGGTTCTCTGAGCTGAATGTGGAGTAGGACTGGAAGCTGCTCATGCAGCGATGAGGTCTGTGAGGGAGCAGGGGAAGACAGTTTTGAGTCTGGTTCATACCTTGCTCAGTGTATTTGGAACTTGTCGATATTACAAACTAACAAAGTTATTATTTTTGTTATGATGGTGTAAATGGTCTGTAATTTTCTATTGTTGCACCACACGATGTAAGAGTGTTACAACACAGAGGAGGTTAAGGTTGCAAACTAAATAACCAACTGTATTTTACCTCTGTCTCCGTGGAAACTCCACTTCACTATCCACCTCTCCCTCTTCCTCTTCAGATGACTCATCTCCACCCTGTCAGAGAAGCAATTAACCATCATTTTTCATAGTTTCCTTGAAATAAACGCACGTCACAGATTCCCTGATGTAAGGCTTCAAGCTCTGCTTACCTTCCTGAGTGGTCTGAGAGTGTGGGGCAGTGCAGTGGGCAGGGTGTGTGTGTGTTGGGATGCCTCCTGTTCCTTTGAATCAGCCTTCTTTGTGGCCTCCCCATCCGAAGCTTGATCTTTGCTGGGTGCCCCTAAAGAAGACTGAGTCCCTTCTTGGGTGCTTAGCAGCGAGTAGTGGGGTAGCTCTGGGTGGCTGGATGCAGGCAGGGTCTCCTGACAGTGTAGGCAGCCAGGGAAGGGGTGCGCCTGGCAGCAGGGGCACAAAGTACCAGCTGCAGCACCTGGGACAGGATTGGAGCTGGTGGATGAAGTCCGCTGTCGCGTGTCCGCATCCACAGCAGTGGAAATGAGGTCGGGGCTGGAACCGGAAACATGGCGCTGCAGGTGGTCCGTCTGAGGGCTACGGAGGGCAGCGGCAGGGCCGAAGTAGCGCAGGTTGTTGGCACAGTTGACAACGGCCTCCTCACGGCCCTTCAAGGGGAGGAGGGGCCCCTCATTTGGTAGGTGGTGGTGGTGGTGGTGGTGGTGGTGGTGGAGAAGATGGTGGAGCGGCTGCTCCTGGAGAGACTGGGTTTCTTCCGTCGCCCCAACAACAGGCTTCAGCACACCAGGGAACTCGCTGTGGCTTCCTTTGCTGTTGGCGCGGCGGTGACGAGGCTTGCTTCGGTAGCGGGCTTTACCAGGGGGAGTAGAGACCTTCGGGCTGGCAGACAGTGGTGAGGGGGAGGGGAGAGGGTCAACACTAGGGATGCCATCAGAACGAAGCAAGTCAGGCCTGGAAAAAACCCATTCAGCAGCATTAACATAATGTAAGTGAATCTTATTACCCACAACATATATTCTAACGACACTTCTTATGTCCGTCCTTGTAGTTTTACCAGAACATATAAAAATTTATCTTACTTTACTGAGAACTGACACTTATTTATATATAAATGTTTGAACCTGCAAATGCTAATGTGAGTACAGCAGCTGAAACTGAGAATTATTGTCTTTTCTTTTACAGTTAATGGTTCAATTAGCTAAGGTTCTTGCCTTTTCGTGGGGGGCATCCCAGGTTTGTGGGAAATGCTTCCTTTCTTCTTGATGAGCTTCTCTACAGCGTTGGACCTGACGATGGGTCGGACCAGGTGTCGCTTGTAGGTCCCGGGGTATTTCTTCTCCACTGCCTGCTCTCTCCTGCAGGGATGGCAGAGTTAAGTTGGAGCTGTATGACTGTGAACTGCATCAACATTCACTTCTACACAGAGTTGTACTTTCATTACTATAAACTCTACAAGGCAGAAAATTAAGGTGTACAAATCTACTGTATATAAATTCCTGTAAAAACCAGTGCAGATTATCTCATTCTTTATCCATTGATCACACTTAACTTTACTTTACTTAACTCACAAGAGAACATACACAGCAGTTTATCAGAAGAGGAAGGAAATCCTAATGGCTGAAAACAACAGTTCAAGAAGTTGGAAACAAGTCAAGGCAATCAAGAAACTCCCTGAGACTTTTATTTTTTTGTGTCATTCTCAAAAAACAAAAACTGAGGCTGAAAATTATCATTTTAGTTCTGTTGTTCTGACCAACTGAAAATACTTTCAGATGTCTTGCCAGGTCACTGTAGTCATTTCAAATATTTGTAACAGGAAATGCCTTTGAGGAGGAGGAAATGGTGGCATACTGACAACCAGTAAGGCCCAGTTATGAGGAAAAGAGCAGGACAGTGGTGCAGCTAACTGATTACTACTATGATATAACGTTTATTTGCATACTTCATTAGTTCCTTCTCCCGGACCTCCAGCTGCAGCATGATGGCACTGAGCTCCATGTAGAGATTGTTGGCTCTCTCCAGTTTCCTCTCATAGTGCTCGCGAATGTCCAGTGCATGCCTGCGGGAGTACAGGAAATGCAGCGAAATATTCACTCCCAACAATTTCAAAACTACATCAGTCACACTAAGAAGCAAATCCCTGCAAAATTAATTCAATTTCCATTAAAATACACAACTACTAAAGACTGTCTGGTCTACCATGCAAAGTATTTCAGATGCATTTTAAGGGAATGGTACATCTGTACAGACTAGCCAAATGGAGGCGATAGAGCATTTGTTTACTTGTTACCAACAGGCAGAAAGAATTCATGCTATCGACTGGTGATATGTTTATTATACGCCTTGTTTATCCCTGAATGCGGCCATTTCATACACACCTGAGTTCATCCCTCCTGCGCCGGATCAGCTCCTCGTCCAACCTGTGGATGCAGGTGCCTTCACTTTTGATCTTCTCAAAATGTTTCTTCACTTCCTCCCTCCATTCTGCCTGTAATATAAATTTGAACCAGTCAAAATGCTGTCAATCCACTCAGCTATCACTGCTATGGCAGAAATAATAATGTTATCTTGAGCTAATAAATATATGGGCTTGTATAGTGCTCTTCCTGTGACCAACACAAAGTGAAGGTCATTTTTTTTTTGTGTTTTCCAGCTGTAGTGCAGACCTGGGACTTGAAGTAAGTCTCCTGAGGAGCTCCAAGGACGTCGGCAGATGCAATGTCGAGGTGTAGGAGAATCTGACGAAACGAAGGCCTATTCCTGGGCTTGCCTTGCCTGGAAAGAAAATGTGGAGAAGAGATGTGATTAAATGAGAATGTGTACTTTTTAGCAGTTCTGTGTGACGCATCATTTAAGTGTAAACACAGCCCTCAACTATTGTTATTCCATACTCACCATGTTTGTTTCATGAGGATTTTGAAGCCATCTGGGCATGTGGAGGGCACAGGAAGGTGAAGACTGTTGCTGCCAACACCCCAAATAATGGCTGAGGAGTCTACATCTTTGTAGGGAATCTCTCCAGTCAGCAGTTCCCACAACACAACTCCAAATGACCTGCAGTACACAAGAGAGACAGGTCTCACTACAGCAACATCGACAGATGACTCTTAAAAATACTGACAAATAACAATGTGTGCATTGCTTGCATATATGTCTCTGTGTCTTTATACCTTACTATATTTCTTAAAATAAAATTTAATTCTAAACTTGTGGCATTTCAGTACTTACCAGATGTCTACCTTCTCAGACACAGGCTCATTTCTTATCACTTCTGGGGCCATCCAGGCCACCGTACCGGCAAATGACATCTTTGTACTTTTGTCACTGAGCTCTTTGGACGTTCCAAAGTCAGAGATTTTCACAGTGTCGTTGTGGGTGACCAAAACACTAAAACACACACACAGACAGCACAAACACTTGTTAGCAAACTGACTAAAGAAAGATGTTTGATTAATCCAGATCAGATGACCTGGATCAAACCATTCAGACTGAAGTTTTTTTTCCTGTGAAATTTCACTAGCTTTTAAAGATGTGTGAGTTTCTTTTCACAACATTTAAAACCATCTTCCATCCTAAAAGACCTCACAGTTACAGAAGCACATTTCTGCATCTGAATCACCTCATTTAGCCAAATGAGACTGACCTTTCCAGCACATTCAGCCTGCTATCATTCTGCTGACTAATACAGTGTTTGGCACTGCTGCAGCATGATGATATTGATTAGACAAACAGGGCTACAGTGTGCAGAGGACGAGACAGGAAGAGCAGGATGAGGCACAGCTCTGTGTCTTAGTCTTACATTGAGGCGACTAGCTTTTATTTATTCCAAGAATGGCATTTGAGCTAATGTCAGAGTATTTGGAGCTAAAAGGCTGAATTGCTGTTGTTGCTTTGGGCTAAGAAATCTTAAACAAGACAGCTGAGCTGTTTTCCTGAGCATTACAGATCAGTTTTGAGAACATGACCGCAGCACCCCTGGGCTGCTGCATAAGAGTAAAAAAACAAGAAACATACTGCACTAGATCAGGAACAAACAACAACTTTTCTGCTTCACATATAGAAGCATCTTCATCTGATTTAACCGCATTCCTATTGCAGTTCCTATACTCAATACAGTTGTCACAGGAGTGAGAATTAGAAACTCAGTTATATTCCCGTCTGACAATACCAGCAAAACAAGAGACTCACTTGGGAGACTTCAGATCTCTGTGGATGATCTTGTGAAGGTGTAGGTAGTTCATGCCACTGGCGATGCCTGTGGCCCAGTCCACCAGCAGCCTGGGGGTCACTTTCCTCCCCGCCCTTAGCACCTCGTACAGCTGACCCTGTGCACAGTACTCCATGATGATGCAGTAGCACGGTGCCTGAGTGCACACGCCCCTAGGTTGCAAAAAAAAACAGGAAACACATCTATAGTCCATCGGACAAACCCAGTGTCTGTCCACCATGCACACTAGGACTCAATCAGAGCTGAAAACAACAGAACAGCATCAGTTAACAAACACAGTCAAGTGGCTGTAGACTTACTTAAAGCTGATGATGTTGGGATGCTTGAGTTTTCTCAGGTGTTTAATGTCAGTCTCCTTCTGCTCGCGCACTTTCTTGATGGCCACCTCCTCAGAGCGGAACTTTCCCAAGAAGACAGCCCCCTGCGCACCGCTGCCCAGCCACTGCAGCTCCGAAATCTCCTCAAATGGAACCTCCCACATGTCTGGACACAGATAAATTACATTTTGTCAGTATGACAGCTGCATAAAGTCACATTCTGAAGTGCATATTATCGTCTTTGATTATATAAGATTTTTAGCATTGTGTTTGTCTGTCTATACTCTCTGCTGCCACACTTGCTCTATATAGGAATCGCTCAAATTTTTGGGGAATAAGCTTATTCATTTTCTTGCTGAGTGTAAGATGTTCACCTTCATATCACTCTCAGGTCTGTATGATGATAATAATAATAATAATAATAATAATAATAATGATAATCTTTATTGTCCACAAATGTGGTAATTTGCCTTTGGATTCACAGGCTGGTTAGCAACAAATAATTGAGACTCACAAACAATAAATATATGAAGCTCATTATATGAAACTACAGCCAGGAGCCGTTTAGCTTAGTTTATCCAAAAGACTGGAAAAAAGGGGAAACAGAGTGAAGATAAAAAAATCCACCAACCAACTCCCTTTTTAAAGCTTTTAACAGGTTAGACCTTATTTTTAGTATGAAGTACAAAGTATAAAAAAAACAAGTTGTGACTCTCCCTGAGGTGAACATGAAAATGTGAACATATGAAACTATTCCTTCAAGAAATGACTCATGACTCAAACCATTATATGTTGAAACTTTCAAAATAAATGTCAATCAGTTTAAGTCTCCTATCCCCTCTCTCATTGTAATATAGTAACTCAGGAGTACAGTCCGTCTCAGAGGTACAGATACAGTATGTGGCACACCCAGAAAAGCACAAACATAGTAAGCACTAGTTATTGTATTACTTAGTCATACTGAGCAAAAATAAGCCTAAAGCCCAGTGCAAAGTGCTATAAACGTCTTAGATAGTGAGTCATACACTGTTCCATCCTCGTTATGTGGTTTTGGAAACAGCGTAGAGGAGAAGCTATGCTGCTACATCTGAACTACAGCTGACCAACCACAAGGCCCAGCCTAGTTCTGTCTGACCACGGCTCCTATCCTGTGTGTCCAGCCTGTTCAGGCAGTCCTGCAGCAAGGTGAGTCTACCTTTACCATGACTGCAGTTGAAACCGACAGCTGTACAGCTTCACCGCAACAGCGATATAGTGAAGCTAGGAGTGGCTATTGAATTACAGTTTCAGACTACATGAGGAGAAACAGGAGGGAAGCTGAAGTTTGTTTCTCAGAAGTCTTAAATAGACAGGGACATCTGGATTAAACACAGAGCATTTTGTTTACTTTACTGATGCCATGCAGAAAGACAAAACCCAAGAGCTAACCTTGCTGTTGTAGCTTGTATTCAGTTGAGTATGTTTTCCCTATGATGTTCCAAACAGGCCGAAGACAGCCAAAGAGCCCCTCTAAGAAGCCCCCTGACCCAGGCCCTGCTCTCTGGAAGTGCAGCTTGATGTCGTCAGGGTGATGTGTGTGGCTCTGTCTCCCCTCTCCACTATGGTCCATGGGACAGTCCCCTTCTCCCATCTGCTCCTCCATCCCACTGCCACACCCGCCGTGCTCACAGGATGCCGGGGACCCAGCTTCTTCATGGTCCTGCTCCTGCAGCTGGAGCACACTGTTGTCGAAGTGCCCGCCCTCACTCCGCGTTGAGTCCACGCTCAAGGCCGTGTTTGGGGGGCTTATACCCCCTAGCACTGAGTCCTCGTCCTGTCCAGGCGTCTGCAGCGTCTGGATGGGAACAGGCAAGTGTGTAGGTGGGGCCAGGTCTGTGATGATCTGAGGAGGTAAATTAGAGGGAGGGGCCTGAGGAGGCTGGGGTTGGGAGTTGGGTGAGTTTGATTTCTTCATGGCGTCCCCAACCACGGTGAGTTTGAGCTCCTCTTTCAGCTTGCCCACCAGCAGACTAGGGCAGGAAGTCCATGATAGCACCTCGGGGGAGCTACCCATGGTGTCGTGCATGTGCATGGGCTGCCCAGTGATGATGAGTGGGGCGCGTCCTAACACACGGGTTTGTCTGAATGCTGAAAATCACCTGCAAGGGAAGGATAAAGAATGAAAAAGAGAGAGAGGTTAATTGAATTGTAAAGTACACAGAATTTGGAGTAAAAAGCTAAGCTGATTCCATTTGGATGATTGTAGACACCACTGACACAACATAAACATGATTATAACTGTCATTATGGGACCCTGTTACTTCCACAAAGAGAAATGCAATCCTCTCACTTTCCTCTCATTGATCCGGGATTGAGAGAGCTTACGTTAATGATTATTATTTCAACTATGGAACGCAAACAATGCCAAGTGAAGTAGGGACAGACTCTGCAAAATAGACACAACTAATGCATTTCTGGCAAACTTCTGGGAAACAGTTGGACTGAACAGATCACACTATGATACGATGATCTCTGAGAAGCAGTAACAGTATAGCGGGGATTAAAGGCCTTGTTGTGTATTAGGACTAGGGAGAGCAAAACATCTGGCACACACAGCCTATCCTCACTGCTTAACCAGCAAGTCTGAACATGGCCGCCACAAACCTTTAAACAGCTGCACAGGAAACTCAACAGACGCTCAACCACCAGGAGACAATCTATACCATCTTAATCTGTCTGTGAGTGTTACACAAGACACCGTTGAAACAGGGTCAAGGACGGGATATGTTTCTGAAAGGGATGAGTCCAAACATAGAGGTCATGGAAAAACATGTTGGTGATATGGGTAAAAACCTCTTTCCCGCTATATGTAACACTGTGATATCAATATTGTGATATTAATATATATTGTGATACAGTCAATTTTCTGGAAAATCAATTGAGAAACTGTTTATGGGAAGAGGTGTCTAGGTTTTATCATATAAAATAAGACCACGGCCAAATACTTCTAAAGATATTAAAGGATAGCTTCAGTGGTATGGCAAAATCTCCAACAAATTTAATTAAGTTACATATCGTCACATTATGCAAAGTAGCTGTCATCACTGTCGACTGAAATCTGAGGCAAAAAACACTGATTTCTCAAACTTGGCAAATGAGCTCAGAGCAAATATACATGCACAGATGTAGAAAATCTAACAGCTTAAAAGATAAACCTGTGTGACAAAACACTCTCAACTCATGGTCCTACCTACCAGCTTTTTCTTAGCTTCAATCACTTCTCACCATCTACATCAGTGAACGGAACAGGATCAGGTGTCATCATGTGACCTCAGTGCGTAAGTGTAGTCATGTGATAACAGGGGGTCCAACTACACATGCTGTTGAAGACCATACAATGCGGCTGACAGCTCACAAAAATCTAGTAAATGGACCTTGAGCTGAGATCATGAATTTGCATTGCCATGCATACCGATCCAAAGGTCGGATAGCACTGTCAGTAATGTAGTGACAAGTCTCACTTCGCGTGTAATAACAGTTAAAAATCATCATCACTTTGTAGTGTATGAACAGCAGCTACAAAGAAACATGTGGAAGCTAACAACTGAATAACACAACGCAAAAATGTATCAATGTTTAAAGGTATAAGGTTGGTTTTATTCTGTATCTTCCTTTCAAATCTAACTAAAAGACCAAACAACGCGTTTGTCATAGATGTATTTGTATTCACTGTAGATTTTACCCAACATTATTCAAACAGGAGTAAATGGTGCATGTTCTGGACTATTTTAATACACATTTGGTGCTATAGTGAGTATTTACAGCAGCAGGATGGTGAATGTGGGAATAAGTCAAAATAAACTACAGAAGCCCTGCTTCTCATATTAAAAAACATGTTGATCTCCATTTGTTTTGCTACTCACATGGTTGCATTATCCTTCGGTGCCCCAGAGAATACGTTTTTTGTTCGTCTTTTTTAAGCGAAAATGCCAAACAATTCTGGATTCTCAAATATTAATATTTGACTGTCAGATGTATTGATAATGAAAATAATGGATAAACACTTCCTTACCCAAGTCTTTCTGTGTGTTAATTACTTGGCACAGAAAAAGATGGAAGCTACTTAATAAAAAACTTTACAGCAAATAAGCATGATGTAAACAAACAGTTAAGGCCTTTAAGGCCTCAGGGTCACAGGGTCCCTCATCAAGACTGGGGCCACAAGATGGAGGACGGAAGACCTGTTATAGTTGATACACCAGTGGTACAAAGATCTGACAAATTTGTCATTAATCAATTTATTATAATAGACCCAAAAAATATGGAGTAAATCTGGCTTTGGGGCCCCTTGGGATCTGGGTGTCCTGGGCATTCCTGGATAATCTTGCCTTGGCAACTGATCGCTTCTCCATTTGTACCTTATGATGCAAAACCCTGCACTTCACAATGGAGAATGCCAACCAAAAACACTCTTCTTCATATCAAAGATGTAATTAAGAAAACTGCTGAAATGTGCAACCCCTATCCTGTCAATCTATCAAACTCTAATAATAGTTTACAGGTGCGTATGTGTAGTATTTTGCATGATTATAAATTTTGCATCAGATCTTTCTGACAGCATAAGTTTGTTTGTAGAAGAATAAAACAATGAAGCAAATGATCAGAGGCCTCAGTATAGCACACTGTGTTTTCAGACAAACAGATGGCCATTTATCCACAGTCTGATGGTGCTCCTTTACCAATGGCAAAAAGCAGCACAAAGTGCTGCGTAAATGACACTAGAGTTTTTTTTCCCGATTTAAACCGATGAGGACACGGCCTCAGAATTCCAATCAAGTTTGAAGGGGCAGTAGAAAATAAAGAGTGCTGGACACAGTGAGAGGGAGATAGTGAGAGGCTGTAGAGTGTGTACAGTTGGGAACAGGAGATCAAAGTCCAGGAGGGTGGAGACAAAGAGGCGGAGCAGTGAGTTGGCTCTGTGTTACGTGGAAGTTTCCTGACAAGGCTAGGACAGTTATGAAGTCCAATCGAAACGCACTTCATTTACATTGCCCACTGCGGGCAGCGCCGGCTCTTCCACTTGGTCCAGGTCACAGTACCATCAAGCCCTGATCCCTCTGATGCAGATAACTTTGCTGTTTAAATTCCACAAAGCTGTGACACACCTGGATTTCAGACCCCAACATGTGTTTTTAACCATGCATTTGTTCATTCCACATTTTGTTTTATTTTGATACTTATAAAACAGTGAAGTACAGAAAAGATAGGGTAAAAGAGAGGTAGATTAAAGGTTTCTGGCAGGACTCGAACTAGAGCCCTCGTCTGCTGGCCCACACGAATGCTGCCTTCATGTTTGTTGAATGTGTGTACTGTATCTGTGTGTATCTACTGGGGGTAACCTGAGTGCTGTGAGAGTGTGGTGGCTGCCAGGAGCTCATCTATAATGCAGGCCTGTCTCTAAGCAGGTTGCTGAGAGTGCAGGGGAAGGAGAGAATGCTCTCTCAGGTATCCAATAAATCCGTCCCTTCCACAGCAGAGACAATCGAGCTGCACGAGCAGAGGCCCGGACTGTAATTCCACCCCACGGACGATTCTCAGGGCTGGGCTTCTGACGTGGGTCGCAGTGGGTGGATGTGGTCGGCTGGATGGAAACACGCACATTAAGACACAAGCCTGCACGCACTGTAACTTCTATAAACTAACGAAAACGGCATAATTATCTTGTCTGAATAATGACCGCAGAGCACAACATGACAGAAAAGAAAGTGCCTTTCTACCTTTTATACTGTTCCCCCATTTGTCCTCTCTCTCTGCCCAGTCTCTTCCATCTTTCAGGTGGAATCTGGACTGAGTGTATGCATCTACATCTGACACCAAGAATAGGAAACAGACCTCTCGCCCTCCCCCATTAATCTCTAATGGAAGATCTCTATGAGCATAGAATCCCATGAATAATGTCTGCACCTAATCAAGAAGGACCCAAGGTTTCATTTACACAGTCATTTATTTACAGGACTTTCCGAAAGTGACCATGACTGGGCAAAAGGGCACGTTGACTGTCCATCTGATGGTAAAAAACACTGTGGGACATGTTTTCTTAAAGTAGAATCTCTTCAGAGGAGGACACAATGCAGATATTTAGCAGAATGGATAAAATGAAGAAAGAGGGAGGGAGAGAGAGCTAGAGATGGAGAGAGAGAAATTATCAGGGGCTGATCCTTTAATCCCTCTACAGGGCTCTAGAGACAAGCTTGTACAAACACAGACCCTATTCAGCCTTCCCCCCTCCATATATCCTCTACACACTTCCTTTCATTTCTTGCCTCTCTAAAGGCGATCTAATGTCAATGGCCAGTAGCACAATGCATTATAGAAAGTACATTTCTAGTATATGAACACAATTACATGTTTCAGGGCAGGATTGGCAGAGGAAGACCACACTGGAATTGTTACTGTACCAGTCTGCATATATGTGTGTGTGTGTGTGTGTGTGTGTGTGTGTGTACATGGCAGCTGGTGGTGCAGGGGGATCAGGTTCAGAGAACACATGTGTTCACACGCGCACGCACACGCACACGCACACACACACATACATACACATACATGCCTGGGGCGTGTCTGGCAGGATCCAATAATCCCACTACTCCCAGCAATCCACTGGGGAAGGCAGTTTTTTTTTGGCACTCAAATGCCAGTATGGTTGTTTAGCTTGTGTTTCAATATACCGTAGGCAGCTGGACCTTCCACGACATATTAATGTAGCAAGAGACCGACCTTTAACATCTACAGACATGCACGTTGAATTCACACTCACAAACACAGCATCACCAGTGGCATCTGTGCCTCCATCACTCTGCTCCTCATTAAGGGAAGCCCCGCTGGGCCTCATAGGGGGAACCTCCTTCTAGGTGACAGCTGCGCCACCAACAAAGAACCAATTTAGCCCCTATCCCACCTCATCATTCACACGTTACCATGTCAACACAGCATCCATCCTGACCTTCTGCTACCAGTCACACTCGCTCTCATACAACACTCTGGTTTTTGAGAAGCCAAAAGCCTGGAGGTCACCGTTGTAACCACTAAGGCTTTCACACAGGGAAAGAAGAATAGCATTGTGTTTTAAGTAACAGCAACACAGTGGTCTTCACTATTTATTTATTTATTTTTTACAACAAAGTACATGTTATAGCTCTTTACCTACATATGAGATGGGCACAAATCTCTGTTTCATGAGCGACCAGATGCTCAACACCGGTCCGGCACTTTCATATCCTCAGACAGCTAAAGGCATGCAGAGACACATGACTGCAGCACAGTGAGTGTAGGTCAAACCTTTTCACAATTACTGTCTAAATCCAGTATACTAGTCTACTACATCGTTTTTATCTTGCAGAGCTCATGGCTGGGTGAGAGGATAAATACCTGTTCCAGACAGTTTCCATCCCTCCTGACCTCTTTTCTCAAAACAAACGGAGCAAAGAGTGAACGATGAGAGCGGCACTCATCTCCACTGAGCACCCCAAAGAAGCAATAAAGGAAGTTTAGAGTATAAAATCCAAATAGCCTGGATGAACACAAGAGCCTCTTATCATCAGTAGCTCAGGAGTCTCTATGGTCTGAACTAAACATGTGACTGTCTGTTATTCTGGGTCACAGCTGAACAGTTGCACTCTGATATCTGTACTTGTTTCCCTAGTCAATGCAGACTATGGACTTTCATGGCTGGTGTTCACTGTGTGCATAAACACTGTTATGAAACAGAAATCTGGAAACACGCTGCTCATATATTTCTTTCTTAACATTGAAGCAGACAAAATTATGATGTATTTAGCAATGTGAACATCAGATACAGAGACCTCGGAAATATGACTCCAGCTGAGCCACCCAGTCCTGATTTGATTGTCGGGATGTGGGCCGATGTCTAAATCAGCTTTCCCTTGCAACCATGGCCGCGAGTCCTGCCAGAGGGGATTGGACAGGCTGCCGTAGGTGGGTGAAAGTAATAATCTGCTGGTACGGGCACAGCGGTGAAAGGGAAAATAAACAAATTCTAGCACAGCGTTCAGGCATCTGCCATCACATGGCTGACATTTTGTTATAATCCTTCTTCCTTCATATTCTGACTCCCTTTGGTGACTCACCTGGGCTGACTTAAATACCTGGTGGTGGCTGGAGGGGAAAGCAGGCCACAGAACAATAATCTCCTGCCCTCCTAACTGCCTGCTCGGGGTTTGACCGGTGTTGCTGGGCAAATAGGTACAAGGTCAAAGCTGCTGCTGAAGCCAAGGGGAAAGTGCCAGGTGGGATCATGTGGAATATGAAAGGTTTGTTGTGAAGGTTGGATTTCACAGGGGGGGGGGGCATTCAGCGAGATGAATGAAACTACCACAGAGAGCTGACTGATGGGAGGATGAAAGAGTATGTAAAAAAAAAAAAAGTCAAGCCTTGGTTTCTTCTTCTTCTTCTTATAAAGTCCAAAACAGCAATTTCTGGGTGTATGGTTTCCTAAATTGTTAGTGAATTAATCAAACCAAAATTCATACACATTCAAATTCATATTCAGGGTTAACATGGCTGACAATCATTAGCACTCCGACCACACACGCATAACTTGTGCCTCAAATAGCCTCAGCCGGTGCCAGCCAGAATTGGAGAAAATAAATAACTGAAGAAAAGAGTGTGCGCCATCGACACGTCACACACTCTCCCTCCAGCTTCAGTCTCCCAGCCTCTCAGTGAGGCTGCAGCCAGCACTGCAACCAGGACACACAGCCTCCTAAAATCTGCAACGATCAGGCAACCTCTCCTCTGAAAAGCCCAAAAAGCTTTAATATTGGCCTTTTCAGTCAAGCAGACTCTTTGTTCCTGGTGATGCTTAACGATAAAGCTTTACAGAGCACTATTTATGAATACTAACCAGATCCATCCGGATAGATGATGAATGCAAACAGACAGAAAGGGACGGTGGGGCCAAGGAGACAGTGGAGGGAAAGAATGGCTCAGAGTAAAGTAGAGGAATAAAAGCAGATAAGGGAGACAGAAACGGGGATATGGAGGAAAATTTGTAGCAGAGAAAAATGAATGAGAGAAAGAAAAAAAAAGGAGAAAGAAGCTGCTATTCTGCTGCTGCTGTGGCTGCTTGCGGCACGATACTGTACCAACCACGCTCCAATGGGAAAGACTCCCAGAGCGACAACAAAGGACACAAGAGGAGCCGGCTCCATGTGAACTGGGCCTGTCTGCCCTGCACGGCCAGGAGACAGCAGTACACACACACACACACACACACACACACACACACACACACACACACACACACACACACACACACACACACACACACACACACACACACACACACACACACACACACACACACACACACACACACACTCAACACTGCACACAAGAGCAGCTGCTGCCACAACAATCCCCCTTGTGCTCTTTTAATAGGGACGGCCTGCTTGGTCTGCCAACAACAAGGACTGAGGAGAGAGACAGACACACAAGAAGTGACACAACAGACAAACACACATATTGCAGGAGACTGGCTGTGACTGACACCATTTTAATGGCTGCAATATGAAATCTACAGAGCAAAGAACATGTGCATTAGCATGTGAGAGGAAGTGGGTGTTGTACTACACACTATTTCTTCAGCCTGAAGACAGACTCTTGCACAGCAGAAAGCCAGGAAATCAATACACATTAGTGCTTCTATTAGCTCCTGGGTTCATACTATCCCTGCTCGCTCTTAGAATAACCGCAACATGCATCTCATGTACATCTAAATATCAAACATTGTACCCCAAGCAGCTGAAGTTAGACACTCTAGAGGAAACCCAAATGACAAACTCTTCTTGGACATGAATATGCAGCCATTATTTTAAACAGTCTGTGGAAAAAGGATGGATGGATGGATGGATGGATGGATGGAGCTCTCTCCGCCTCCCCCCTCCTCCTCTCCTCTAAAGCCCGGCTGCCGGCTACTCATCCTGTGCAGTTACATAAACATGCTTAGTAGCAGAGGACAGAGGTGGGCACATACAGAGCTTTGCTGCTGCCAAGCCGAGTAAATAGAGAGATGGATGAGGACGTAAAGTGGGGGAGAAAAGTCAAAGATGGTGAGGCAAGCAGAGGGAATATGGAAAATGAGAGAGGCAGAGTTAAGGAAGAGAAAATGAGAGACTGTGAATGGAACGTGATTTGTGTATGTGCACATACAGAGCTGCCTGTGGCTGTGCGCAGTACATGTGTGCCCCAGAAAGTCTGTCATCTCTGACCACCAGCTTTGTAACGTGTTTAGGTTGTGCGTGTTTCATTTTTTTTTGTTAAATGAAGAAGTGGAGTGTCCGTTCTGCTGGACTATAGCTTTTCCTACATCTCAACCTGTCCTTCAGGGGGCACAGAGAAGTGCTGCATCAAAAGGCAGCAGCAGCATCACCGCTGAACCAAAAATAGCTCCTGCACGCACAGACGCACGACTGCACAACACACTCCTGCAGCACTGCTACTGAGCAAATACTGACACCTGATCCACATGCAAACAGCACATACATAAAGACACATACACCTTGCACACATATACACATATGTAATAAAAGAAAACACCTGAGAGAAACCGTACACACAGACAGGAGAAGGAGAAATACCGCCACATCACACCACTTCCACTCAAATATACGGCAAAGACACAGCATCAGCAGATTACTCACAGCAGACAGAGCTCAGATTCATGGTCCTCTCTCAGCTCTGAGGCAGGGATGGAAAAAAAAAAAAAGCCGGGGGAGAAAGACTGAACTGATGTTCAGAATCCAAGAAAAAAACAGCACCAGGGAGAGAAGGAGACAGATGCTGGAGACTGACAGACATTCCTCTAACTCCCGCAGCACCTGTGATGTGAGTGGGTGGGCGCCAGCGTCACTGGGTCGCTGAAAACCTGCTCACGTCACACTTTTCATGAATGGAGCTGTCTGACGCAGAGAGGACACGGCTCAAAGAGCAGAGGAGGGGAGGGAAGGGGGTGGGGGGGTGGAGCTTTCTGCACAGACTCAGAGAGGAGGAGCAAAGAGAGATGAAGAGGAAGGAGGGGTGCGGAGGGGGGGTATTTCAAAGCAAAACCAGCTGGGAACAGCAGGTTAGGCTGCGGTGGCGTCTCTGTAAGTAGGACAGACTGTTTCTGCAGAAGAGAAAATCCCTTTGTTCCAAATCAGTGATCAGTTCACTCCATGCCAATTGTATCAGCATCCCACATATAACTGCACACTGTACCCTGTATCCTTGCAGGGGCTATTCATTCGTCACAAATGTGCATGTTGACTTTAATATTATTATAATACACCATCAGCCTCGGCTTTCTTTACAACACTGTACCAAACATATAAAGAACATCTTGTTTTATAGTCTTGTGTAACAGCAACACTAAATGCATCCTTAGTAGCCCGATGAATATATGATGGTAAAGAATCACAGTTACCACAATAAGGCACTGTTACTGTTTATAAGTTGTAACTAATGGCTTTATTAATGCTTAATAAATTATTTACGCATATAGATAACCTATATTATCATCCTCCTCTGAGATGATGTTTGTGACAACCAAAAAATGGTTCTTATTAATTAATGACTTATCTATCTATTAACCAAATTAAATTAAGTCATTATTTGCAACACATAAATCCTTTACATATGGTGGTCCCAAAATGAATAGCTTTATGCAAGGTCAGATCTTGCTGATTAAATTAGTGACTGTTGTTTTCACTCTGCTCCCAAAATGATGCATGCTGTCTAGAAAAACACTGTAGCTTGTTTTGCATCAATTCAAAAACCCCAACTCCTCCTCTGTTTTTCTTTCTCTAAATTATTTAAAATCTTGAGATAGCTGAGGTCTTAGCCAGCTCCTCATACACACACAGTACATGGCCACACTACACACACATACAGTCACACACGCAGTTCAGACCTGCTCCTGTAGTTAAATACAATATGGACATGTCAGTGTAGTCATCAAATTATTATGATTAACCTACATTTTCACCACAGGGTGTAAATCCTTTGCACAGCAGTTCTTTCTCCTGGCAAGTTAATAAGTTTTGTTCTACAGACTGACAGACTCCAGTGTTTCTGCTGAGCATGAATGCCACATTTGAGCATATGTGTTCTCCATTTTTATACGTGACTTTGTCAACTAATATCAGCTCAATTTGGCCAATTTGCCAATTCCCAGACTTGAGAGGAATAAAAAAAATCAAGCTTCAGGGCTGAAGAGCTGTTACAATCAGAGAAAAATCGAAAGGTCAGAGCAAGAATATCAGAGGGACAGTTCTTTCTACTCCCCAAAAGGTCATTTAAATGTGCTTTACAAGTATCTATAGAAGTATATACATACTAGAATACAAGTATTTTAGTTTAAAACATTCAAAAATGACTAAAATTATCAACAGAAAAGTGAAGAAATAACAGTTTTCATCTATGCATTTTGTTGCAGATATCTACTGAAGTTAGGATGCTAACCAGCTAGCCCGAGCCTGTCCTGTCTTGTAATACAACTTTGTACCTCAAGAGGTAACAGTGAGTTACTGTATCGTCCAGTCTACACTCATTTCAACATTAGATATCCAACATTACCGCTGCCCAGACGGCAAGAAACCGCATTCGGTGGCAGAGAAAAGAAGTGATAGAAGAAGAAGCAAAACATCAACATTGACTTTGCTTTCCACTACTGGAGACAGCTCTAGGCAAGTAAAGTAATGAAGCTTGATGCTGTACTTGCAACGTTTCTGCAAGACTGTTAAGTTAACGGTTGTCAATGCTAACACTGGCTATGTAGCGATAGCAAATACTTTTGTGCGTTTTGTTTTTTGTGTGTTTGTGTGCATGTACTGACCTGTCAGGTGGTTTCTGAGCATCTCAGAGGTCTGCTGAGTCTGATGTGGGCTCAGGTTTGGCTTTGTCTTGCTTTTCACCTGCATATACACACACACACACACACACACACACACAGAGAGCAGGGAAAGGAGTTCATATGAGTGAGAACATTGTACAGATTGAAGACGAATGAAGATGATGCATTGTAACCATAATAAACGACTGCGAGCTCTGGCAAAGATATTTCCATTATATTGACATTAAGAAACTCACTGAACGATAAAAAGACAATCAAGGGACCTGTTAGGAAATGGGGTGCATCACAGACAGAGGGAGGTCAGGGTGATGTATCTGTCAGTCTGTAGTGTGCAGTATATGTGTGTGTGTGTGTGTGTGTGTTTGTGTGTGTGTTTGTGTGTGTGTGTGTGTGTGGTAATGGCAGAGATTGAGACGGACTGCGACCAGAGGGGGTATCAAAAGAAACTGATTGGGAGGGAGGGCCTGCGGGTGAGTGGAAAGGCTTGGGGAACAGATGCTCCACCCAGTCCTCTCGTTTCAGGCCCAAACCTCTGGGGAAGATGATTGGTGGGGGGCAGGAGAGTGGTAGGAATGTAATGATGCATGGAGAGTGAGGGGGTTGGGATATTGGAGGAGCTTTGTCCAATCTCCATTCAGAAGCTGCACCCCGGCGAGGGACACTGCAAGAGGAGCAGGTCTGGTATCCCGGGGCGCGGCTGAGATGGAGGTGTCCAAACACTGCCTATAAATGGCGTGAAATGACAGTCAAATGAGTCACGGTGCAGATGGCCTGGGACGCTGGCTCTAATGGGACTGACAGTAAGGAATGGTGAGTGCGCTGGCTGATTGTTGGATCTGTTAAAACTACACTTTTGTGATGCAAAGTCCCAAATTAACACAGTGTCAAGCATTCTCCTGGCCCTGAAGAGAACAAGAGTGGGTGTAAACCAAAGCTGTTATTCGTGCCATGTTCCTGATGACACACTCCTGTAAACAAACACACTGCAAACACAGAAACACAGAGAGGGAATTCCCAAAAATAGAACTCTGGTTAAATATTGATAAAAAGAGAGAGAGACATCAGATATCCATAGGAGCAGGGGAACTCAAATTTCTGACTTGTTTGCTTAGCAAGAACATCAAGCTCTGCTCTATGGCCCAAATTCCAGAGGTCAGCAGATCACAAGTCTGTGTGCTCATGTGAAGACAAGCAAAGCCACATTGTATTATGAAAACAGACCAGCAACACCAACAAAAACTCTTAAATAGAAAAGAGAAACTACAGCAAACTCAGTAGTGGTGGTACATATTATGAAGAGGCTTTTAAACAGTCAGTTTTCAGCTTAATAAGATGTCGCCAGCAATTCATATAATGAATTCATATAATTAAATGCATTAATATTATAAGCTTATATCAAACAGATTTTCAAGTAGAAAAAAAAAAACACTTATGATCTTGTGAGCTAGATCAAACATGACATTTTCATTTAAAATATGATGTCATTTCTTTCCATTGTATTACGTCCATCCTCCAATTTTGATGAGTATTTAATTCATTTAACTTAAGTTAAAAATTAAACATTAACAGTTAAAAGTTTCAAAAACTTTGGAGAGTGACAAGCAGAGCAGCTGAAATCTGAGCATATTAGTTTCTACTTTGATCACAGTTTCCTCAGGTAGAAACTACCTTGCAGTACAGCCTGTGTGCTGATAATTGATGTTCATACTGGAGTCTCTGCTTGATATTAAAACAGGGGAAAAAAGGACCATTTTCTTTGGTTCCCAGCATGAATAACAAAATAAAAACAAAGCTCATTACCAAAATCACCAATTAGTTATTTTATGATCATGAGAAAACAAATCACTAACACTCGGAGCCTCTCAAGCCCTCCCAAAACACCTCTGCTGAGACGACCATCTGTCTTATTTACTTTTTTCTGGAATTACACAGACAGGCCACCTGCCCGATTGCCTGAGGTGATGCTGTGCTGTATCTCGATTTCCTCAAACTGTGTGAATTTGCAGAGTCAATGCTACAGAGATGTTGAAAGTGATGACCAGTCAGCAGCCACTCGCAGTAAGAAATAATACGTCTTCCTCAAGATTTATGTGTAACAAAGTGCATCAGTCATCCAGCGTAGGAAGAAGATTTTTCTGTCTCATAAATCAGAATCATTAGGCGAGGTTGTGTGGTAGCTTTGATAGTCCACATGTCAGGGGAGGACAACAATTACTTCCAAATGCACCAAAACTGATGTCCATGCAAGGACTAATAATCGTTTACATACTCATTTAATCAGACGATTATTTCCTTGTATTTCAAAGATTAATGATTAGTCTACGAAACAGTCCAATCAAAGAAGCTAAAACCTGAGTGTTTGGTGCTCTGCTTGAATAATGATCATCAATTAATCCTTTCAGTTATTTTTCAAGCAAAAATGCCAAACATTCTGTGTTTCCAGCTTTTCACTTGAGAGGCTTTGCAGCTTTTCTTTGTCATGTATCATCATCAATTGAATTGTTTTTGTTTTTTGGACATTTGGTCGGACAAAAAAAAAGACAAACTGACGACATCCCTTAGAGCTCTGGGAAATTGGGATGTGATTTATTAGCTATTGTTTGGTATTTCATAGACTAAATGATAAATCAATTAATCAAAAGAAATAATGTGCTGATAATATGACCGTGAAAATGATCATTAGTTGGTGCCCTAGATTCAACAGTAATCCACACATTATCCTTGAAGTCAGTGTCATGTCCGTGAGTATTCATATAATATTTCTACTTACGGAGATTTAAGTTGATCCAAAGGTTTCAAAACCTGCACTACTTTTCAATGAAAGAGCTTCAAAGTTTTTAATTCAAACAATTATTTTTTACATTTACCTTTTCCAAGACCCTCAATGGATTGGAAGTACATTAGCTATTAACATTATTAACATATATTATAATAAACTCTTTCTCTTCCCCTCCTTCTTAGTTTTCAGAGGGTTCAGATGACTTATGTAGTCAAATAAATTCCAGAACGCTTCTTTAAATGTTTCACAACCAAAAGATATAACAAGAGTCTGACCTCAGTACCTCAATTAGTTTTACTCCAGCAGTGGTCAAATCCTCCTGTTCTGTCTCCATCACCATCACGCAGACCACATGTACAGCCAGTCAGTGCTCCACGTGCCCTGGCCTCACCTCCAAGCGCACCAGAGCCGTAAACCACACTGGCTCGGCTCCGTTATACACACTCATTAATATTTCACCAGCAGCGGAACAGCAGCACTGACAGCTCCTGTGTCCCTCGCATTAATAAGAGAAAAAGCACCATCGCACACATAAGCTTACAGTGGTTTACCTTTCCAATCTGCCATCGCATGCAGCAGCCACGCAGAGACACGCCGGCCCACACACTCAGCTAAGATTACTGACAAATAAATAAGACTTCCATGGAGGCCCGCTCAGTCCTCCAGTGTGTTGACGTGTTCAGGTATGTTGCTATCACACAACATCCTATGAAGTGACGATGCAGTAACCAAAGAAGCAATCAAATCTTGCAACGTCAACCTCTTACCATACAAGTCATTCAAGATGTCATGTAAATATCATGTAAGTAAATCATTTTCTGTCAAACTCCGTGTCAAACATAAAAACGAAAATTTGCTGAAACTTTTTCCAATACAATTTTTTCCTTCCGGATACCTAAATTTGTGTATCGGCCGATACCGCGGTCGATACCACTGTGTTAAAAGAATTATTAGCAGCTGAATACCACTAACCCTGTATGGACTTGAAATGATTGCTGTCATTGTTGTATGGCAAGGCTCAGGTTAAACCCTTTGTAAAACATGAAGAAATATATGAATGCCATGGAATCTTTCTTTTATTATCTAATTTGACTGTCAATCACAAAAGAAATAAATCTAGGAATAAATAAAAATTCCTACACTAGGTGTCCCAACACTAGTGCCACCCTCCAAATTAAAGCCTGTACACTTTGCCTTTTTACTGATGGGACTTTGCAGTGTACATCTTAGATTGTATACTTGTTAAACAGTTGATTTCTTTTTGTAAACTTGATGTTAGCAGTTAGTGCTATTAATTTATCTCTTTTTGAGTTGCCTACAAGATGTGTCCTTTACTTGCAAAACTTACTTACAATTTTATTTTTATTTCACAAAAATACTTGTAATTAGGTGGCGTGAAAGTTTGTTGTTGGCTGGGTTTCAACACTCAGCACATGCATTTTTGGTACCAACTGCAATCGTATAAATGACACAGCTGAGTGTCAGCTGGCCTGCATTTAGATAAAACGGAGTAATTGGAAGGAGGAAGTCAGATGAGTCGGGGAAACACATAAAGTAATGAGAAAAGACTGGTCCTGAGTATGTTTACTTCATGCACAAGGACAAACCTCTTTGGCTAAGATGGATGACAGAAACAGGCTGGCCCCGGCTGATTGGTTGGTTTTACAAAGGCAGGCATGGATGAGTAAGTCCGGCACACAACAACCACTGATTCTGAGAGACAGATAATGCTTGTGAGATTACCATGCTGAGCCCACCAACAACCCACAGCCTGACCAATCCGCGCTGAGAGGAAATTACATAACAATGACTGTTCAACACTCCTGGAGGATTCTGCCCACACCACAACAACAGTCCATCTATCCTGATTCCCTCTTTATCTGAGTTCAGAGTCGACGGCAGGAGCAAACAGATGATCAGCAGCAGACAGAGAGCCAGGCGGTGCTGTCCTCCCTCCTAACTGTATGCACCTGGTAATCCCGAGCGTGATTTATGGGATTGCGTGCAGAGCTATAATGCAGAACACAGCAGCCAGTCTTAGATAACATAAAACGTTATGAAGGCTCCTCCAACCTTCTTGCTTCTAATTATTTCACTAAAGAGAATTACAGAAGCGAGAGGAAATGAACACATGCTGGGATGTCATGTTCACATACACTTCACCTCCTCCTTCTACATACTAAAGAAGGATATAACAAAGAGTGTGGGGCTGCAGTGGGTGGCAGGCAGTGGTGGTCTGCCTAGGATTACAGCTGTGTAGCTGGGGGTGTATGGTGCTGATGCTGCCTGCTGCTCGCTGGGGTGAGAGGTCAGACGAATTGGTGAGGTCACAGCTGTACAAAGACAAGATGAGACGGCAGGGCAGAGCGCACACTGTACGTAAAATAAACAGCTGCATGATCCTCTGAGAAATTAAGAGTATGACATAGTCATAATAATCATTGTTTAGCACACATATCACTTCTTCTGAGCAGTTTTCAGTCATAGTAGATTATCACTCTGTCTTTGTCCAGTGGTTGGGAATATGAAATGAATAATTCCTTATTTCTACTGCTGGATACAGCTACAAATTTAAACCAAATGTCTCACAGAATCCACACCTGCCATCATCAGTCATATGGTCTAAAAACAACATATTACCACATCACACAAAAACTTTGAAAAAGAAACAAAATGGCAGAAAAATGTTCTTTCTCACAAAGATGGTCTGTGGTAGAGCTAGCCCGATTAAACGGCTGGGCCAATATTGCCTTTTTCGTCGATTTATTGGGATCAGCTATATCAGTATTTTGCATTCTGTATACTGCAATTGAATTTAAAAAAATCTGTATAAGTCAGGCTACCCGCTCTATATAGTTTACCTCTTATTTATGCGCACTGCTGCTCCAGTTTAACATTTGCTTTGGTCACGTGGTTCATGCTGCACACTCATATGTTGTGACCGACTTAAGGAAATTATCCATATTGCAACAAGCTTTATTAATGGATACACAAAAATATATACCATTATACCACGATCTACGATTCACTGTGCATCACTGTCAATCATTTAATATAGATGCTCACATCGGAGGTGGGAGATAATGCGAACACACTCAAACAACCGTAGCCACACAGACACACAAACTCAGTCTGTATGACTTGTGCATGTGCTCTGGTTCTTGCTCCTCCACTCGTGTGTGTTAATATGCTCCCCATGAGGCGCTGCAGGCTGTGGTAATTATAGAAGCTCGGCTAGCAGACACTTTGCACGAGAGAAGTACATTAAAAGACATGTGCAATTGCATACAATGCATGCATACACACACACAAACCAAACCACACACACTACCAAAACATATTATATAGATATTTGTATTCAAAATAAGCATCCACTTAAACTGCATTTTGATCAAACTGTCTCGTATAAAGGGATTCGTGGTGTGCGGCCGCATTTAAAACCTAAATAGTGCAGATAAATTTATCATTTGTCTAAATATGAGTGTGGATTTAAAATAACCAGCAGATGCAGACTGCTCTGCCAATCCACCCACTGTTGCTTCAGGAAGCAAAGCCTCAGGAAGTAAAGCATAATATTAGCAGCAAAGCCCAGGCACACTTAGGGTTCAACAATGCTGGCTTAATCTAACCCCCTCACAGTCACAACTGTAATACCCCTTCCCAAATATAAAGAGATGTGGGGCTTAACCCACTTCTCAACAGAATCCCAATCCTCAAACTGGCTGACCATCAGAGCGTCTGCGAGTGTCCAGTAAACCCTTTGGCATACGACAACTCTATCTGCAGGAGAGCCAAAAGAACACAGGAGCCCGGAAGATGGAAGACGCTCACTTTCTTAATCAAGCTGAGTTGTCATTATTGGCATTTAGTGGTCTGATATAGACGTGAGGCGTGCCAGGAGGGCTCTCGGTGTGACAAGCTGGCCCTGCATGCTGCGCACAGTAAGCTAAGGATGAGATGGAGGCAGGGCCTGTGGAGCTCAGACAGTGTCATTACAAAAATGTCAGTCAGAAGGAAGGAAAGGAGGAGAAGGCCCCAGGGAGGAAAGGGGAGGAGAGGAAGGGGGAGGGAGAGAGAGAGGACACAGACAGAGAGGGAGAGGGGAAGAGAGGGACGGGGGCAACACTTTCATGTTCACATCGCTCATTTACCACAACGTTTGTTGTTTGGCTTTTTCCACTCAACCGTCGTTCAGTGACTGCGCCGTACACAGCGTAAACATTCAGCACACACACCTCCATGATGTCTATTTCTAGACATTAGCATTTAGGCATTTATTAATGTCAACTATGCACACCCAAAAACACAAATATATTTGAGTTTTTTTCCCACTGAAGCTGAGAGATTAATTCATCTTCTTTTGGAGGATTTTATACTTTTGTTAGATAACATCAGTAGAGATGTGACAGTGAATGAGGGGAGATATAGGAGTTAGTTATTTAACCAGTAGACCATCAGGGCAACCCAAGATTCGACTCTTTGACCCAGACACTTTGATACACACATTGAACAAAATCAAATGTGGCATTAAATGAATAAAATGTACAATGTCAATACAAAGTTTCTAAAAAATAAGAAGAATTGTATTTTGTTTTCATGTACAAATGCATCGATTAACTGAGTTTACACAACTAAAGAAATACAAAACTATGAGTCAAAGGCCCTGCGCACGCACACACACACACACACACACACACACACACACACACACACACACACACACACACACACACACACACACACACACACACACACACACACACACACACACACAGGAGTGTACAGTTATTCTGGCTGATTAGTGTTGTCTCAATAATAAATAAATAAATGGAGTAACTGGTGTAGACGAGAGATCACTCACTCAAACATCTAACCTTTCAAATCAGACAACAGTGTTCTTTGGTTTTTCATATTACAGCTGATGGCTGTGGTGGATCTTCATCAGAAGCAGCATACCAAACATGATGCATACAAATTTTACATGTTTCATTTTATGAAACACAGCAACAAGCTTATTCAATAAGTCAGATAGGACATGACACTGACTAAAGCCACAGCTCTATAAATGTGACCTTAAACAAACAAGCCGAGTCTCCAGGGCTGGGATTAGAGAGATCAGACCAGCTGCAAGGCTACACTGCTGCTGCTACTGCTGCTGCTGCTGCTACACATGTCAATTACATAAATACAGCTTCCTGCCTCTACGCCAGCATCAGGACCATCACCCCTTCCTGTGCTTGTGCTGACGCTCTGCTCGACGCGTGACTCGATAGCTCAGATGTGCAGGGACTCTTCGACACCTGGACAAACATCATTTTGCGACTTGCTGTGCAACAGTATCACCAGAGTGACCCACTTTTTTTTAAGAAGATGGGATTTGTGGGTTGAAATACTTAAAGGATAATACTTCTGTTACTCTATAGTTTTCTTTTTGTCAATAAATCCTAAAGGTCAAAAAGGCCAGAACCAACAATGTGTCCATCTTTCAATGCTTTCTGAAATCCAGACAATGTCTGTGGCACTCAACCCCACACCCATTCATTTCTGCTGAAGACATAAATCATTCTGTCAAAACTGTATTATTTTCTTTAAACTGACATGGGAAAAAAGTCCCTAAAAATGCTCCAAAGCTGATATTATAAACATCATGACAATTGGGCAAACTTCAACTGCCGATGAAAGTCAAGTGATATGATTGAAAGCTCCAGAATAACCACTAAGTGGACTTTGTGGTGAGATTGTTTTGTCTACTACTGTTTCCAGGCTCAAATATGATCTTTCAGTCTCAACAATAACAGATTTCTTATTTTTACAAAAAGTTGGGGACTATTTTCATCTGTGGAAGAATACACATTTGGTGCTCTAGTGAATGTTTACAGCACCAGGATTGTGTATTTGGGACTGAGCTAAAATAAACAGTGTCCATATTTGTGGTAATGGAGGAACATGTCACTGAGTGCAACAGTGTGGCTCAATGGTGTAGTAACAGTAGAGCTCCATAGAGGGATATGCTATATTATATACTGCTACAGTTATAAACAGTGAACAGTCAATAACCCAAAGATAAGCTCAATAAATAACTGAATAAAATGTAAAATAATATAATTGATTATCAAAATTAATTTTCTGTCCATCGACCAATCGATTAATTGTTTCAGCTCCTCTTACAATATTGCCAATCTTATTGTTTAAGCAGCAGTCATATTATATTAGCTGCTGAAGGAATGCGGTAGGGCAGGAAATTCCAGTACTTCAACTCTCTCTGTAATGTATCTGGAAATGAAACGGATGTTGTTGTTTCTGCCTAAATGAAGAGTCATGGCTTCACTAATGCATCTCGTTGAAAAGAAAAACAATCTGCTCATACTTTGCTGGCAGCAGTGCTTGGGTTCGATGCCAATGCACTCCGTGTGTTAAAAGGTGGTGCATAGAAATTATGTTGAAGAGCCGCGAGAAGCTAAAATGGCCCACATGTGTAGGTGCTCACGTTTGCTGTAGACCTGGTGTTAGGTGTCTTTGTGCCATAGTTAAGAACACCTGAGAGGTGTAGCCTTCAACTCAATGTCAGTAGGGGACTGCATTTGGCTGATTGGTGCTGAGTGTGACCTGTAAGTGCACCACAGACAAGCAGGAGTTTACAAGAGAGTCAAAGCCATTAGTGACACATGTGGACACTTAACTGGAAATGTCCCACTCAGCATAATGAGGGTGGAACACAATGCTGCTGCCGTGACAGCACACAGCATCCACCAATCACACATGTAACGCTCTCCAACACTGGCTGACTGTCAAAGTATGTGGGACAGGAATGAAAAGCAGCCCAACCATAAAACTGTTGTGACATCAAGTCTTCATGAAAGACAGATGAATGATCGTCTCTGATTTGTGTCAGATGGCCACTGCTGCACTGCTCACAGAGAGCGTGCAGGGTGAAATGTTACCAGTCCCACATCTGACACAGGACACTGAGGCCGATCACCGCTGCACATCACCTCTAAACCTGAACACACAATGATACAACATAAGTTTTTTTTATTGTTAGGCACACCTAGCTAAAACAAATCCAGTTTAATTCAGCAGTCCTGCAATAACTTCTGTGTTCATGACCGTGTTATTGTTAAATTTTTGTCGAAACTGTTTTAAAGCAGTGCTGATTCAGGTTTACGGTGATTCTGGAGGCTGCAGTTTGTGACAGAAGTGTGGATTATACCGTTTTTCTACCTGATTTCAACTCGACTCTAATCAGTTTTGGTATCAGATACTTCTTTTTCCACTGCATGGTACCCCGTCAATGGTGTGCCATTACTATAGCAACAATGCACAAAGCTATCGTGACGTCATCTTTAACACGACAGGATACTGAAGGTATGCGAAACAGAGGAACACCTGCACTTCCTCAACTGACCACAGCATGGTTTCATGGGTTGTACATACTACACGTATAGTACAATAACTAACAGAAGTGTAGCTGGCTACAGTGAATGTTTGGTATTTTTGCTTTAACAATGACTAAAACAATTATTCATCATAAGTTGTCTGTCCACTGACTTATCATTGCAGCTCTAGATTTCATAAAGCCACACTTGAGATGTATTTGAGACTGCGAGACAATGATTTTCTCCCACTTTTAGTGTGTAAATATGTTGAATTGTGTTGCATTATACTGAGAGGAGTGTTAAGCATTCATTTTACCCTTACTGTGATAAATGGGGTGGAGAAAACATTCGGGACACCGTCTAGTGGAATCTAATACAACAAAACTACAAACCACAGCCTAAATCATTACCACAATGTTGAATCAACCCCTCTCTCCAATAAGACTGAAAATGATCACCTTCATTAACATAGGATTTATTGCAGGACTATTTTATTAGGGTGCATTAGTTTAACAAACTGAGTGTATACACCACACAACGTCCTCTATTAAAAGAAGTAACCTACTGAACACACCACAGAATATTAAATCAGAGCCAGTCTGCTCCAGCGAGGATCTCTTTTTTTTTTTTTAACAGCCACGTAGTCAAAAATACTAAACAAAAAGTACATTCTGAGTATCTAACGCAAAAACAAACATTTCTTCACCACCCACTATAATTTAGCCTCCCCTCCTGCAACAGCAGAGCAGTCTATAATTTTCTCCTGCTTCTGGTTAAACAGACAAGACAACAGTCTTTTCTCTGGATCTTAACAGTCCAGTGTACAACAAGATTGTCCACTTGGTTACATAATAACACACAACCTTTTAATACTTGAATGCGCGAGGCCCACTTGGTACCTGCTGACTGAGACTAGTGGTGCAGGCTCGTTGAGATAACACTGGGTGGTAACAGGTGTAGATTAGCTGCACTGAATTCATTCATAAACAGCGTAAACAGTTGGTATAACAGTGTAACATCGTCGTGCTAATGCCCACGGAGCGCGGCTCACTGACAGCTGCCTCAGTCAGCACATTTAGCTTCATATCCCACCACCAAAAACACATCGCTTCTCGCCAAACTGTGGAATTGTGAAGGTCTTAATTTAATCCCACACGCTACGTCTTTCGACAAATGTCGCATACAGTGGAAAGTTTTACCGTTCAGCTCAGTTCAGTCCGTCAGAGATGTCCGGCTGCTCCCTCTCCCTCTCTCGGTACATCTATTTGTATATCTGTCCAGTATAATGGTTTAGTCTTGTGAGCGTTACACGTCACTTCCGGACACTCTGGTCCGTTCACCTGTAAACACCAGCGTCCTCAGAGCTCGTCTATGGAGAAGATGAATTCAAGAGCTCCTGAAAAAGCGCATGTATTATACACCTATAACAATCCACAGCACTACACAAATGAAGAAGGTATTTACAGCACAAAAAAAATAAAATGAAGTATGAATGGGTGGTGTGACAGCTCCAGGGAGAACTCAACTAACAACCAGACAAATAAAAAATCAACATATGCGATAAGTCAGTTCTTTATTTGACAGCTGTGTGGCGCTGTTTGTGGTATCGTGGAATAAGAGCAGAGTGGGAGCTCTTACTTTATCTCCTCTCTGAAGCTGTGGTTAAAAATAGCCCCAGTATCATTTCAATGGCGCTGCACTGCCGGGATTTACCGGACAAATAATAATAATAACGACAGAGACGTCAGAGGAACATAGGTATTTTATTATTAAATAAGAGTGCGCACAGAGTACACTGAGTTTAATCTTTTTTTTTTAAAATTGAACGTCTTCATTCAAACGAATATTGGGACTTTGCAGTCAGTTCACCGATTATACATGAATATCACCGTTTTTCTGATAGATGAGTGATCGATTTATCTGAAGGAGCAAAAACAGGGTGTGAAACCGATACTGCACTATGTGGCCACTTCTGCCTGAACCAATGAGCGCTCTTAGAGGCTGCTCCGAAACTGAAGGCGACCTGGCTGCATGCTTGGCAGGTGGAGAGGACCCCTGTCGAAAATTAGAGCAAATAGCAGATATCTATGAATGAGTTCACTGCACTGAGAGAAATCCCAGAAGTGTCCAGGTTGTGTTTAACCTCTCTTCAGAACAAGGTGAGAGGACAGTGGCAATACTCAACTCAATTTGTAGTAAGCAGCATTTTAATAATTGTAAAGGCACAGAGTGCTTGATTTTGGAAAGTTTATGATTATGACATAAACTGCAACATACATCAATACCTTGACATGGAGGGAAAAAAGTGAAAGTCCAGCATTCACAGTTTTATTCAAGTAAAAGTGTAAATGTATTAGCAGCAAAATATATCAAAAATAAAAGTACTCACTATGGTGTATGGTTCAGATTGGATTATTATCAATGATACATCTGCTTGTAAGTAGCATTTTAATATTGCAGATGCTCCAGATGTAACTACTTTATATTGTGTTGGGCATTTTCATCTGTAACAATGCATCATTTTATATAAGATAATGGTTTGCATTTGTAAGTTTTGTGATCAATAAACATAGTGAGTACATAATGGCACATTCCACTAAGTATATTGATAATGATGTTGTGTTGTGTACTGTCAGATAAATATAGTGTAGTAAAAAGTACAATATTCCCTCTGAAATATAGAAGTAGATGTGGAGGTTGCAAAAAGGGGGGAAACACAAGTACAACTACTTGAAAATTGTACTGTAGTACAATTTGAAGTATTCATTCTCATTGTACACATGTGAATTCTTAGACGTGTATTAAGTGAACAACACAGTGTGTCAGTTTACTGGCAAATGTTGCAAAATCGTCCAGTTCAGTGTACTGTACATTATGGCTTTACAGCATCTTGTCTTCAGTCATTTTGTCAAGTCAAGTGCTTTCAGTGCAACAGAATTGATATATGTCAGCTTTAAAGAAAAAAAGGCCACATTTAACAGGCAGAAATAAACCTGTGTATGAAGAGACAGATTTGCAGCTACAGCAGAGTGTAAATCAGAACTTCCTGTTGTGCAGCTCAGCAACCTGCCGCAGAGAGTCTCTTTGGTTTGAGCCAAGTCTTGTTTTGCTGCTCACCTCCTGCCACTGAAGAGAGTCGTGGCTGCTCACCATCTAAGAAGAAGCAGGGGTAAGTGATTATATATTTATTATAGGGAGAATTGTGACCTGAATTTTGTCCATTAACATCACCGAAAAGCAGAGGAACCAAATCAGTCATGGTCTTTGTGTACTTGTAAAATAATGGATGCTCTACATATTTTAAAACCATAAAACAATAATGTTCTCACCATATTATTGACATCTACCATCACCTGGTCTGTTCTGCTCAGGTGAATATTAAGCACAGTGGTTTGCACCCAGGCATTATCTGTGTTCCTGCAGTCATCCACATAACCCTCAAACACCTGAAACACAGCAACAAGTTCATCAATGTCAGCATCGACAAGCATTTTTACAATTATTATTCATCTTATTCATCTCATTCGTTGACACTAATCAGTAAAACAATTTCTGATCCCATATACACTGTTGCTCATAAAGTTGGAATAAAATATTTTTTGCCTCTTTCCATGATGATTGTGACCATGTGATTTATTCTTGACAGATAAAGTGTTTATCTTCTCAAAACTTTAGTAGTCAATCTCTTCCAAAGTGATTACTGATGCATTTAAATAGGAATAAACAGAGGATTGTGTCTGAAAACAAAATTATTCCAGCTTTATGGGCAACAGTGTAGATATTTAGGACCACAAGGCCTCTCGTCATCAGATAAAGGGCTCCTAGTTGTGCCCTGCTTGTCTTGTTGTCGAGCTTTTGCTGTCATAGTTCCTAGATTATGGAACAGTTGTCCTCTTGGGGTCAGATCAGCAAACTGATTAATCTTTACTGTAAATCTCATCTCAAGACCTAATTAATGTCAAAATGTATTTAATTAATGTTTCCTTGACCAGATTTGTTCTTATTCCTTAAGAATTCCGGCTAGTTTTTGATTTGACCAAAGTGTTGAAAAGACCCACCTTTGTTCCCTCTGATACTTTTGCATTTATCTTTTCATACAGCGTCTTTCCCATGGTTCTCTTAAGCGTCACTGGCAGCTGATCAGCAGATTGGACCGGTCCCTGAGGGTTGAATTTGGAATCTTTTTATTGAACTTTTCCAACATATGTATTTGCTCGTTACGACACAACACAAATCACAACAATCAATGTCACAGCTCAGCAAAATACACCAAGCCCAATGTGCAATAAGACGTGCCTACACACAGACGAACAAAACAATGCAACAGAAAAGAAAAGAAAAAAAACCCGGCCAAACATGTGAAATCACACTGGGGTTTGTCAGGTTTTTTCTTGCTGAGAGGTAGTGGTGTGCAAAGCAAACCAAATTACACGAGACCTGCTCTGTCTCAGCCCATACTGGTCAATTATTGTGTTAAAATTGTGATACCCAATAAACCACCATGTGAATAAAAGGTTTGGCAACGCCAATCCCCTGTCTGCCTTCTGTCTCTCCACATATGATTTCTTAATCCTTGAGATGGATTTGTTCCAGATAAAAGATGAGATGCTATTCCCCAGATTCTGTGATAAAACGGGTACTGTTTGAAAGAAAATCATAAACTGTGACAATCTTGAGTTTACTCTAGCAGCTAGAGAAATAAGGAGTGATGACCATCGATTTAGCTGGACTCACCCCTGGTAAAGCCAAGGTTCCTTGGCTCTCGTCCCAAACTGCCAGGTACTCCAAAACAGATCTCTCGCTGTCACGCCAGCTAAAAATCAATTTTCAAAATCTCAGATCATGCCATGTGACACAGTGGTAGTGAAACAACCTCTTTCAAATGCACTACAAGGACATAAGGTGACCTACCGTGTAACAACAAGGTCTATATTCAGATTTGGACCCAGTTGGTTGAGTGCACCTTGTCCCCTTAGGCCAGTCCGCCCTCCTGGGTTTCTGATGACAGGGAAGACAGATATCAGACATCAAGACATGCTTGGCAGGTTTCTGTAAGTACCATTTGATGGCTTGTGTATGTTATCTTGTCTCATACCTGTATTTATCCAAGTCCTCTGGTTCTGATCTGTGTTGAGAAAGAAGATATGAAAGTTAAGGGATAAGGAGGCTGCCTTGTAATTAGAGAGTGGACCCAGGGTTAGGTCAGAAAACTGTAATTACTGTAGCTTTTCAGTTTAGTTAAAACATTTTTTTTTTTTTTTCTTGATAAAAACACTACTTATGAATCAATCATCTTGGCTGCAAATATCAAGCTGTACAGGAACAAAACATGATGTATGTTCTTCTCATAGTCAGTGCATACCTATCCACATGGTCCCCACTGTCTTCATAATAATCCGGCATGTATGAGCTGAAGCTGACCTGAAAAAAGAGGACATGAGAACAAACGAATAAATTCAAACCATCTTTTCAGGCAGCTGGTGATTTTGTGGTGGAAATATAAGTGAAATACCTCCCACGGCACTTTCTCCTCAGGCACAGGGAAGCGTGTGATCTTGCTGTTCGGATAGTGAAACTGACGAGCATTCGCGTGGAAACCAACCTCGTTCTCTGACATATTTCTCAGAGTCTCAGGGGTCTCATCTGTTGTAGTTGATGCTGCAGGGAAGAATTAAAGTGAGTGCAAACAAAAGAAAATTTGACACATAATATATTTGCAAAATAAAAACAATATGTAAATGAACAGTAATGGTGAATGAGGAAGTTGGTTCCTGACATATTGATTGCGCTTCTTTTGTGGCAAGACCCTGAGATTTCAGATGATCCATAATCCACTGCAGGGCTCTGGTTGACTGGATGACCTGATGAAATAAAATAAAAGTGGGTCAAATACTTTTGATGACTGCTTATACAACACTGAAGATTAAGATTATTGATTATTCACACGGGGCATCTGGGACTAAAATTCAACAAACACACATGGATGCATCAAGAAGTGTGCCATCATCACTTCTCTGCATCGTGCCTTACTCTTAACTTACTCCTTAACTCCTAACTTATGTTACAGACACAGATGCAACATTAGTGATCCCAAAATAATCAGGTTACCACCTGCTCCTCTAGTCGACCCATTCTTTTCAACATGCCATCAAAGCTTGACTCCTCTTCCCTGTCCAGCCGTTCGGTTATGGTGGTGACCCTCAGGAAACAAACAAGCACAGTATGCCGTTCGTTTGGATATCACTCAGACTGTTTGATGTTATATGCTCATTATATTTAGTCACAGTAGAATTTGAACCTTATCAAACCATAAAAACATAAGACTATGTTTCTGCATTAAAAGATTGGTTTAGATAAGAACATTGATACCACTCACGTGTCTGTCCATTAAATAAGAAGCTATAGCCAGCAGCTGCATATCTTATTTTAGCTCATTTTTAGCTTAGCTTAGTTTATCTTAGCTTCTTTATCTTCTTTATCTTCTTTATCTTAAATTAGTTAAGCTGAAGTGTGGCAACAGGCAACTTAGCTCAGTGCAAAGGTAACAAAATAATCCCTGTTTTAATCTTTATGTGAAGATAATCTCGTTCACTAGCCTATTTAAGTCTTGGCAGGAAGGTGAATAAGGGTATTTCCCAAAAGGATGATCAATGCCTTTAAACCTGCTTTAATTGATTTTTGTAACCATTTGAGGGCAGTGGAACAAGAACATGACATTCACATATTAGCACCTTTTAATTGTAGCATGTTCCTCCTGTAGAGGAATTTCAGGACCACAGTCATAGGACCCTATTTTTTCATGACACTGCCACCTATTGTCGCTTGATAGAAAGTAGTATTTGGGTGGTGTCATTGCCTGCTCTCTACTGGAAACCTAACCCTGACCCTGACCCTGGCCAATTCCTAGAAATGCAGTCCTTGGACAGAGGTTGTGAAACCGCAGACTCCTCTACTGCAGGAACATAATATTGCCTTTTAAGTGGACGTAGTGAACCTGTTAGCTAATAGTTGGCTATTTACACATCCTGCAGTAACAGACCAACATTATCTTTTTTTTGGCATTATTTCCAAATTTAGCCCGACATCCTCTCTCCTTTCGGCTCTCTTTTGGTCTCCACTCGCTCCTGAGGGCAATATCTGGCTTTGTAGCTGCTAAATGCTTCACTGTGTTCAACAGCTGGGCACTAACTTTTTCTGTCTGCTGTTTGGTGCTGGGCATGTAGCACACATTGGATATATGGGGCAGTTTTTTTGCCGAAAACATCTACCTGCTGGAATCAGGCTAACAAGAATCATGAAAGTGACCGAAACAGTAAATCTGCAGGACTGAGCTGACCTGCAGAGAAGAGTGGTAATTCACTGTAGGTTTGTCTCTTGGAATGACATCTTTTTACATTCACATAGCCATTTGATCCATTATTAATACAAAATATTGATTAGATTAGTTTAAAGTTTAAAGTTTGAAGTTTATTTCCAACCAAGCTCCATAGAGCTGTGGTGTCAGGCTCCCCCAAGAAGGGTTGCAAGATACAACCAAGGGGTCACAAGACAATTAATGGGAAAAATCCCAGGAAAAATACTGGATAATTTTTATCTCTGCCAGTCTCAAAAAGGCCAAATGACACAGTTTGAGAAGGTAAAAATCACACTTTGTTTGCACTGCTCAGAACTCAAAGACATATTAAAAGTGTGATAAGGGGTCTCACATACGCAGCAGTTCCCTAGAGGATTGTTTTGCAGCCACACATTACTACATTCCTGTGGGATTTTACTTTTGGGCTGTGTCAAGGATGCGTCGCTCCGTGCTCTGGCTCTGCTCCCGCTGTGTGGACAGCAGGTATCTGTCTTTCATCAAGGCCTCCCAGGACAACAGCTCCTCATCCTCTGTCGGCGGAAGCTTATTTTCTGAAAAAAGTGTCACATGCTTAGTATACCTTACCTAAAACTGTACATATACACATGCACATACACATACACACACACAAACTCCCATTTCCGACACACTAGGATTTAGTTAAACCAGGAAGGGGATATTTCAACATGTTTAACACCCTGAAGAAAACTGTATGTGAACACCAAAAATTTGAACATCAGGCATAAAAAGTTCATCAATGAGGTGTCACTGGATGGCTGGAGAATTATCAACAGGAACATTAACATCCAACGTATGAACTTTTGAAGATCAGTAAAGGAACAAATTCAGGAAACTATAATTATGAATTCGACCTAAAAAACCACAAGGTCCAACTTGTTGATTCTGCAGATGGAGTTGCTCTGTCGTGATGGAGATGCTTTAGCTGTTGTCAAGTGAAGCATGTATTCCGCTCATGTGATAACAGGCAGTTGTACATGGAGGGAGATTGTAAAACCCACTACAAAAACATTAATATAAAAGCTCTCAAATGAAAAAAGGCTGTTTTTTCCAAAGCAGATGTGGAAATACAACATCTTTTCTTCATGGACTTGAGTATAATGGCAATAATTTAGCTCACGAATGCACCATTGTTGTTGAAAAATTAATAATGACAGTGTATGAAAGTTTTTGACAGGGTGACGAAGCTTAGAAGAGAGAGGAAATCCGCAGCATCTCATCATGAGGTCCAGTTTCAGAAAAGGAAGAAATAAATAATTCAATACGTACTGAACTCCCTGTATATACTGGGAGGATTGCGCAGCACCAGTTTGCTGATGAAGAGGTAAAGATGGCTGAAGATGATAAAAGGTGGAGGAGCAGCTGGGCGGCTGTGGTACTCCTTAATAAGCTCATATCTTTGAAACTTCCATATTCTGTCCGTGTTGTCCTGCACTTCCTGGAACGTAAAGCTGTGGAAGAAAGCAAATGCACGCAGAGGATGTAAAGTAGTGAAAATAACCAGACATTATCATCTCAGCTTGCTGTAACATTATGTTGCACTAAAAAGCTCAGGCTCAAGAAATGATGACTGACTAAAGACACAGTGATGCCGAGGAGAACTCACTTGAAGATTGCTATGAGCAGGTTGAGCAACAGTATGTTGGCAAAGAGCAAGTAAACACAAAGCATAATGATGGTGAGCCACTCAGGGAAGGCTGGTGTTTGGTTTTCATTAAGCACGGGACACTTGGGCTTCAGAGGGTCGGTGCCATTCATGCTGCAGGAGTCTATGTTAAATGCCGTATCTGCAGAGGGCGAAAAGATCTTAGTGATGATATCTGAAATAAACAAATATCTTAAATATCAAGTTAAGAATGTATCCCTGACATACTGAAACTAAAACATTATATCTGTAAAACTTGATTAACATACACAGAAATAATTAGAACTACATGTTTCAACTGCAAAGAAAACAACTTTCTGTATCTCCACTCACAATCAATATTAGTGGGAAAATTCCCAAATATGATGAGGTATGGCTCGTAAACTGCCCCACGGACAATCCAGTCCAGCCGATTGTCATTGTGGATCAGAATGCCTTGTTTGGCCACGCCGTACGCCACCACCCAGATACTCAGTAGGAACATGAAGAAGAACATATCCATCATCTGGAGAACAAACAAATATCAAGTCACAAGCTAGAAACTCCGAAGAAAGGGACACATCTGATTATTGTGACTGGTGACATGTAAAGCATGTACAGTAGTGACTTTATTGTCTGGTGGGTGACTTTTACTGAGCTACAATTTTAAATGTAAAACTTCAGAAAGTTGTTTTCGTCAGCCTCCATGTCACCAAAAACAACAGCTCTTTAACAGATTATCTACTTTGCAATGACAAGTTTCAATTTTTAAAATGTCGCACTGCTGCTCCAGGTATAACCTCTGAATATACAGTAGAATAATATATTCTTTTGAAAATCATGAATGGATTGATTGAAAGTTATTTGAATGCATGATTGAAATCCAGTGTGGTAACAGACAGTCCAGCTGCAACACAAAGAGCACATTTCATCTGCAGACGCCAGATGGAGGCGCAGTGAGCCAGAGGCCTCTTTTTGTATTAGATAAAAGGTGTTTTGGAGCTTAGCATTTTGTGTTCTGCAGTCGCTCCCACATGTCAGCATTCATTATATTTGAATATAACCCTCTCACCATCCTCCTGACTATGATGATTTTGGGTCCCAGAGTTCGACTGATAGTGAAGATGGCCATGAGACGGAGGCAGAAGACCACGAAATCGATGCAGAGGAGGACTTTACCCGCATAGAACAACTTAGATGTCAGCCTGAAATAGAAAAGCTTAGTGATTCACACATAGCCCAGGAGGTGGATAGCACTTCCATGGCCTGAAGTGTTTGTCTGGGACAATGGAAACTTACCTAAATGCAAGGCCAATAATAAACAGGAGGATGGACAGAACATCTAAAATATTCCACAGATCATTGATATACATCCTGGCTTTCTTATGAAACCCAAAGCCATCAGGATCATGAAACAGCTGAGATGAGAGAGAAGACAAATTATTACTTGGATGAGTGGGATTTTAGTAATGTAGTGATATAAATATTTCTTAGAAAAAGGAAAACTCTGTATGCAGCAATAATGAGAGAACGTAGAGAAGGGAGGTGCGATGACATGGTTTACTCTGAAATTCCCCAATATAATCAGGCAGTTTAATTATATCCCGGGCTCTGTGTGAGTGTGCCTGAGGTAAGCCCAGAGTCTTCCCTTAGTCTAAAGTTAACCAGGTGAACTTAAAAAGCATCTTGTATTCACCTGACTACATCATAACCTTGAGCACCTGGTATTTCTCTTTGTAGCATGTTGATTATATATATATATATATATATATATATATATATATCTCACCTGTCTGACCTCCTCACACACCAGAGAGATCAGCCAGATGTAGAGCAGCAGCTCCCCTGCAGAGGGCGTAGCCTGGAAGTCGATCATCAGCACCACAGCAAACAGGAAGAGGAAAGCGAAGTAAGACACAATATTCCAGTAAAACTTCACCTGCGGAGAGCTGTGCAGGCAGACTAGTTTGGACCAGTTGCCCAGAGGCTTCAGGCGCCGCAGCCTGGCGGGGTCACTGTGGACAGAAAGGTCCCGTGTTGGCTGGGGTTAGACTGAACTTGATGTTTAAATCAGTGTATTATATGTCTACTTACAGGCTGTGAGAATTTGTTCGAAGTGTACTTCCTGTCACAGACTCAACTGTCTTGATCTCCTCGCTCCTCTCCGTTTCTCTCTGGATGACTTCATCACGTCTGGGGAGAATAATAACAACACTGTTGACCATCACTATAGAAATATGTTCATCACTCAGAGAACACTAAACATCAAATTTGTACTTGACCTTAAATTAGAGATAACATTCAAATGAAATCTGATTTCATAAATGCATCATGAATCAGTTATGATTAGCAAACACGGTGGTAAACATAGCTGCTGACATTATGTGTCTTTTTTTTTCCAAATGTAAACCCAACTGGATAAATATGAAGAATAGCTTTATCAGAGAATTACTTTTTTTAAATACTCAGGCTTCTAACACAGAGTTTTCATCTGTGTGCTTTAGCTTTGGACACAAGTGGTGTCCAGATGCTGACTTGTTGAGAATATGCAATTGTGAGTGTCAAATTCTGTCTGTGTTTGGTTTATTGTAAAGACTTGTTCTCTTCGCAGTAATTTAATAGTGTTTTGTCTCTTTAGAAAGAAAAATATTTGGCCTTTATTGAACTTTGTATGTGGTCTCAATTATCTTTAGAAAGTGTGTGTTTGCCTGACCTCTTTTAAAGCTGGCTCGTCCTACATATGATTAAGCTCTTATGCTGTTCTAATAATTCATATATTTCTGACGTGACACCTCTCTTATTTTATCCATCCCTCTATACAGCATCTTGCACAATGAGAACTACTCTGTTTCTAAACAAGATTACTAAAAACAGTGACATTTTCAAGTCAGAAAGACAGAAAGTAGATTTTTTATTTTGTTGCAGCCAATAAGACTGACCTGAAAACCAGGAAGCCAGTGTAGATAAGAGGGAAAAAAACCATGCAGACCATCACCCTCCACACAGGGTTGTCCACTGAAAGCTCACCACACCAGATCTGAGTCAGAAGAGCCTGGAAAAGACATGTTAGCAGACTGGGTCACACTGTATCTGCAGCAGTTAATGTTGCTCAGATTTAATACCAAAAACTCATATACTGTATGTGTATCAACATGAAATGTATAAAGACTTATTTACCAAGTTTAATTCACTGATCAGTGGCACAAAATAACAATTTTATCTACCTGAACACCAGACTGAGCTACAAAGCTTTTATCATCAGCCTCCAGTGCCAGCCTCAGGCACGTCGTCCTTCCCCAAAACGGTGACGCACGAACCAGCAGCTTCCGAGCCCTCTCTTCATCACTGTTGTGGCACTGGCTGAACACACCTAGGACACACGCACACACACACACACACACACACGCACGCACGCACGCACGCACGCACGCACGTGCACGCGCACGCACGCACACACACAAGCACACACACACACACACACACACACACACAATGAAGATAAATGATATGCTTGTAAAATGACTGTACTTAACATAAGTAAAGCCACACATTATGTCTGTGGTTTTATACCAATGGCGTGGTTCTCATAGTGATTGGCGAGCTCTTTCATGTCCTCCGCCTCGTCTGCATCACTTCCTTCTGCTGCCATTTTCTTCAGGATCTTACTGGCAGCGAGAGCAGCAGACATGCAGTCTCTACACTGTACAGACACAGACACAGACCCAGATACAGACACAGACATACACAGACACAGACAGATACAGATACAGAAAGAAATGTCTATTTTCAAATTTTGTCCGTATAAGTTCATCACCTGCTCCCAGGCGATTTCAGCCAGCTCCCTGTTATTCTGGACGACAGCCCAAAGGAAAAGGTCTCTGCCTGGGTCCCTCTGTGCTTCAGCACTGTTGTCCCTGAGTGGAGCTTGGGGGTCCGTCTGACTTTTAGACAGCTAGAGGAGAAGTGAAGGAATGTGTTGCATTAATTGTATGGTTTATGGCTGTAGCCACGATGTCAGAAATACTGATGGCATCCATCCAAATGAACCCAAGGCATGGCCCAGCCAATTTGATATTTGATATATTTCATTATTTTTTTTAGCCAACTGTTCAGTTATTCATCCTGTGAAGTTTATTTCTCATTGTGAAGGTCTAAAGATGTTCTCCACAATGACGAATGAAATTCTGTTGGGAATATTTATTTATTTATTTTGACCAAAAAGGTACTGGAATCAGTCCAATTTCTTAAATGCCATGAACCTGATTTGATGAGTGTCTACAGGATGTACAGTATGAAGGATTCTTTAGTTTTGGTTGTCAAACTCTATTCATTCAATCACAGTGTTTTCTGATGTGTCCCCCTGCAGACCTGCAGGCAGGTTTTTAAGCAAAGCCCAACAGATGATGGATGAACATACTTACTGATGAAGATGCATCCTCCATAGTCATGTTGAGGTGGTATGTCATGGTGGAGGAAGGGTAGAGGGGATGGGTGAAGCTGCCCAGCAGGTGGCGCACCTCATCGCATACATGAGTCATGGAGATCATTTCACCTTGCCCTGAATGAGCTCTAAGCCTGATGCCAAACGTTTGCCTCCTGCTGCGAGAGCTGTGGACCCGCTTGGCTAGCTTGTTGAGAAAGAAGCCGCTGGGAAGCTGTTTGTAGAGCTCACACAGAGTTTCCTCTTCATGCAGGAAATCCCTCAGACTCACGCCGTTCTCTAGCAGCAGACTTACAAACTGAGGCCTGTTGCCAACCAGGGCTGAGAACATGGCCCAGTGGAGGTCACTGGACTAGAGCATGATGACAAAGCAGGAGAACAAGACAGTCAGGATCCCAGCTATCACTGTTTTTTTTTTTTAAATGTGAGAAAAGTGTGAAGTGTTTGCTAACTCATTTACTTTATGTCAGGTTCATCAACACAGCAGTGTGCGGAGAAAAAATACTTTACCTTACCTTAATCTACACTATTCTATGATACAGTTGTTCTTTGCCCCTTGAATCATAAAACCTTTATGATATGAGGTATTACCAAAGTGTTGCCAAAATTTTAATGTAGAAATTTTCACAACTAAAATGTTTTGCTAATTTCTCGAGGATTACAATGAACAACAGTTTGATACGAAAATAAAAAATCTTTCATTGTTTTGCTAAATATTGTTTTGTTAAACCTCCGTTTGGCATGAAAGTTACATTTTCCTTTTGACTCCGTACCCACTTTATCTCACAGCTAGTTAAAATCAAACAGACCATTTATTGTATCTGCTGTAAACCTTGTCAGCTGACTGCTGCTGCTTCCAGTCCATTACACCTTTTATTTATCTTATCTTAATAGTGATGAGCAGGATTGCAGCACAGGGTCAAGTTCAGACGATGGTCATATCTGGGACGGATCAAAGCTAGTGTTGTTGTTCTTATTATGCTGTATAACCTGCCGACCCACCTTCCACTGGCTCTCCTCAGTGAAAATCTCAGTCTCAGCTATATCCACTCGGTTCCAGGCTATAGCCAGCTCCAGCTGCCTCTTCCAGCTCTCGATCCCCAGTGACTCGCTGGTCCTTGAAGCTGAGTTGAGAATATAATATGATATTAATAGAATAGAATATGATATTAATATCATTTTAGCTGTAGAGTGACAAAGTTTATTTATACTGACTGATTGACTGCTTTAGAGCTAAAGCCTCTGTTACAAGACAGTCTCTCTACAAGAGATAATCCATTTTCATCAATCAAGGCATTTTTTTAGTCCATATTGATGCAATTGGCAGCTATTTTCATTGTGCATTGATCTTATTAAGATTATTTTTCATCAACTGACAAATATTTTACTCCTAAAATGTCATAATATGTAAAAAAAACCCAAAGATATTAAATTTAAAGCAATTTAAATGGAGAAAAGCCTCACATTCCTCATATATGCGAAGCTGGAACCAGATAATATAGTCGTTTTAGTTTTAAAATTGACTAAAACATTTTTCAACTTTAAAATTTCTGATTTATTTTGTCTCAATTGACAAATTGATTAATTGACTAATGGGCTACACTATAAAATGCTATCTGAACAGCTACACAGCAAGGTCACGCATCAGTAGCAAAGCATTACTTGAACTACAAAGATTCTACAATGAACTTTGTGGCTACAGAAGAAAGTGGGTGTCCTACAGCAGGATCACTGCCTTGAAATCCATTTTAATTACTCCAGTGGAGCTCAGTGATGGAAACAATTGGCATAGCAGTTTCGCTAGAATGATGATTCATCACGATCAAAATGTTAAGTGAATGTCTAAGCTGTTGGGCTCCCTCTTTGTCTTAGTGCACTTTGGCTCAGTCTTGTTCTACAACAATGTGCATTAAGCTTGGTTTACATCCATAAACCTTTTTCAAAACGAGGCAGAATATGTTTTAATAAGAACCACTGGATATTTCTAAGAATGAATTGAATGAACTGTATTGGTTTTCCATCTCTGCACATTTGTCCAGTCATTTAGTTTTCTGAGAAGCAACATAATACTATACTAAGAGCTGGCTTCGCACAAAGTGCTTCTGTCTTCATGCCTAATGCTGTGTTGTGCACTCACAGTCAGTCCAGTCAGGTACTAGATATCTTTGTGAAAACCATACGTCTACCTTTGAGTAGTGCTTGAAGAATAGCCACATCCACGTCCCCATGAACATCCTCGCTTATTCTGAATACTGTCAGCAAGTGCGGCATCCTAATGATGTCCTGAATCTGTAATAGAAGAGAAACAGGATGTGGGCAAGTACCAGGTGAACAGGAACAGTAATAACTTTATTTATATAGCACTTTTTAATTTAAAAAAATGTCTTAAGATGGGTCTTGAAAGTTGACTTTTAAGTTACTCCTGCAAAGAGTAACAAAGTCACTGTATTTAATAACCAGGACAGGAAACCAATCTGAAAATCAAGTCTGAAATGAATTATCAGCCTGTGAAGGAAGACTAAGATAGGGGTGATATGATTATGCGTCCTTGAATTTATTAAGATTCTTGCTATTGCAAGGAAGTGCAACTGAGAAAGTATCTTACACTTGGAAGAATAGACTGATTCTATTGGAAGAATAGACTGATTCACTATTGGAAGAAGAGACTGATTCACTTTCTGGAGGTGAGTTAGATGAGAAGATTGACTTCACTCTGATGTATGTACATTAAATATGAAGCTAAATCCAGCAGCTGGTTAGCTTAGTTTAGCAGAAAGACTGGATATAGGGTAAGAGCCTCTGACTAGCCTCTGGCTGTAGCTTCATATTTTTAGCTGAATTCCATTAGCATAAAAATGAAAGTTTATATATTTGCCCATGGTTTCTCCAAGAAGAAGCACACAAACAAAAAACATCAGAGGCACACCACATCCACCGTATCAAATGCAACACTAAGGTCCAATAGTTTCCACATCAGACGCAACCAGGAGGTACGTTTTGTGCTATGTTGAGATCTTACTCTAGCTTGAAATTTCTCAAAAATGTTATTGAATTAATGAATGATATTAACTGAGATGATACTATGTTTTCAATGACTATGGAAATAAACAATAGTTTGGAAATTGGTCATCAATCTGTTCACATACCATCTTGGTCCATTTTATGATCTTGAGGTCAGCAAAGGTTTCATACTCTTGACCAAAGAACTTCTTCATCAACTGGTGGATGAGGACAATAGTGACCCTGGTCACTGGCAATCCTGCGACCTGGGCAATCACATCTGCTATTCTCCCAGAGCCCTCCAAGACCACACACGGTGTACCATTCAGCATGGCATTATATATAGTCTGGGAAGAGACACACAAGAGTCAGACAAGACAGACAAAGACAGAGAAAGAGGCTTAAAACTGATAACTCACATTCAGAGTGCCTGGACCTCCGTCCAAAACCACACACACCACAGGGATGGTCACACCGCTCTCTGGAGGTTGGACAATATAAAAATCAATATTAAAAGCAAAACAGATAAAAGAAACAGATTTGAGATGTTATCTATCATGTCTTGTTGCATCCGTACACACTTCATCAGCTATTTTTAACCTTTGTTTCCAAGAAGCTTCCTGGAGATGCATTTCTCCAGACGGCTACGCAGTTCAATCTCCACGCCATATCGTCCGTGGGTTCCATCATCCACCAGCAGGAAGTGGGTGTGGTTATTATCAAGGCAGGATAGCCGGCTCTGGCCCTTGATGTCCATCGGATAATGGGCTGGGAAACAACCCTGCGGAGAAGGAGGTGGTGGAATAGGAGTGAGAGGAAATCATAATTACACTCTATGCTACCCAGATGATGACTCTTGCCACAAGTAAGAGACAAGCCACATGTGTAAATGTTTTTACCTTACCTCTGAATTCACCAAAGTATCCCTGTTGTGAATTACTCCCCATGTTGCCACTCCGATAGCTACAATCTGACCCTGCATGGAGCTGCTGCTTAGGGCGTAGTCCCTCACAGCCTGCCCTACATGCTTCATCACACCTGTGTGAGTACCACCGGTGATGATCCATGCACCTGTGTGCAACACAGCATGGAAACAAAGTCAATCATACATACACTATATGACCAAAGATCTCATTCCAAAACTATGGACGTTAAAGGAATAGTTTGACATACGCATATTTGCTTTCTTGCTGAGAGTTAGAGGAGAAGATCAATACCACTCTCATGAATCAGAATCAATCTGAAGTTTACAACTGATACATTATGAGTTCATGGGGGGGATACGTGTCGGACCATTTCTAGGCGGGGTGCAGTGACTTCCTGAGTTTTCGGTCATTGTGCTCAACTAATCATCTCTTGGCTGTGGCCATATATTTAACCTTCTGTCTCTTGTTATATGAGAAAAGCCTTCCTTGCTCTTGTGGGAGTTCACCCCAGAGGAGTTGGATGGGGTTGACCAAGACCACACCAAGATGGACCTTGTTGTATGCATGAGAATACTGTCATGTTGAACCAGGAACTTCCTCTTTAAGATGTAATTTGATTTGATTGGAACTAAGGGGCCTTACCAACACGAAAAAAAAAAAAACCTCAGACCACAGCATGCTAATCTTTATACTGTTTTAACAGTTAGTATCTAAATAATTTAATAATAATTTCTACTGAATAATGTACCAACAGGAAATGGTTTGGGTCGTGTGCAGACAAATCAAACAATGACTTAAGGAAGCTATTATTTGTCCTAGCTGTGAGAGCTTGATGGCCGGCTTCTTTGAGTACATATGTGAGCACACTACATACTTCAAATCCAGTTTGATTATATATGTAGTATAAAACACAGTCAATAAGATCAGCAAGCAGTAAAAACAGGCCAGACAGAAGTAATGAACCTTTGAGGCATCAGTAGAAAGTGTATTTAACTACATACCACAAAACCTTTGACTGCATGAATCTGAATGTAGGTGGAGCACACAGAGAGGAGGCTGGAGTTGGCATACACCCACACACCATAACTACACATGTATTCATAAAACACATCCTTTCATAGACTGTCTGGCTAATCATTTGTACACCTTTACATCTCACACACACGTTTCTTTCTCTTGCTCTCTCTGGCTGGCTGACCTGTTGTCTGGGCCACTTTGATGAGACCTCTGTGGAACATGTTCTTCAGACCAGCCTTCAGATAGAAGTTCTTGGCTCCTCCGGTCACTGAGATCAGCAGGTTGGGACTGGAAAGTTTCCACTGTTCAGTCAGTAAATGGTACAGGACTTCAGGGCTGGTGTCTGTGGACACTCGCACATACTGAGGATGGACACGTGTAGAAACAGAGACGCAAAAGGCAAGATAAAGACATATAGGGACACATTTCAATACATTAATTTTATGTTATTATGGTAGAGAAGAAAGGATTGTTTCACCTTTCCTGTCTTCTGTCCCAAACCACCAAAGTTGATGTCTCCAAAAGCATCAGTAGGCACTTCGCGAACATGTCTGTGTCTGTCCCATGTCTCCCCTGTGAAGTCCTCTGGCTTGATGGCTTCATCCACATGATCAGTTTTTGAGTAACCACAGTTACATACATCCTCTCTAGTGGGGAAACAGTGGATAATACTTGTAGTGCTTCCTTAGACAGACAGTTTTAGTAAAGTAGCAACTGCTGGAAACAGCTAATACATTCAATCATCATGTAACTGTCCTCACAGCAAGGCCAAGGTCTCCTCTTGCATCCACACAACAGTATCTCTGTGTTATTGTGCAGCAGCAGCAACTACAAGGTCACTTCAGAGACTTTCATCATCAAACCAACACAGTACAGAACAGAGCAGCTCGGCCTACCTGACATGTTTTTCAAAGAAGCAACATTCCCTCTTGCAGATGTTCTCCCTGATCCAGGAGCCGAATGCACAGCGCTGGTAAGAAGGGGAGAGAGAAAGATGTTTAGAGGGTCTCGCGGCGCTGATAGCCAGAGTGTGAATCAGCTGGGGCTCCAACTCAGCTTCTCCCATCCTGGAGGCAACATGGAAGGATTATGCTGCACAGATCTGCCCTAGGCTGAGAGCTGACAGCCTGTAAAGAGAGAGAGAGGGAGACTCTGCAGTCGGTGCTGTGGGTGCTGGCTTGCACTCAGCACTGCATCAGTGATGTCAGAACAGAACTACAGCAGTGGGAAACCTGACTAAACCTCCTTCTTATGGGACAGGCAGTAGCCAGACACAGTTCTAGATCAATAGATTACTGCAGCACTGACAGTGGATTAATTACAAGCGACAGCAGCATAATGAAATCTAACATTTTTTACATTTAACAATTGAAAAAAAAAATGGATACATAGCACAGTAGTTTGCAGTTAATAAATGACTCATCACATAAAATCAAAACAATTTACTGGACTTGTGAGTAATGGATATAGTTCAAGTTTTCCCAGCTGTAATAGAGGTAAATACAACAAGTAGGCTAGGTTCACTCACATACTGTTCCTCAGTGTAGTTTTGAGGTACTTTAATTGAGTATCTTGATTTTATGCTACTTTATGCCTCTACTCCACCATATCTCAGGGGGAAATACTGTACTTATTACTCCACTACATTTATTTCATAACTGTAGTTTGCTTCTTTGCTGATTAATACTTTACATTCAAAACATAAGACCAATTTATAAAATATGATACAATTTTCTTTTCAATACTTACACTGGTAATTGTTTAATAATAATCACTATTTGATAATAAATGTACCAATAAAACACTCACCTTTGTATAACAAGAAACCACTTTATTTAGTCTCCGTTTGTTCCGCTGCAGCTGCTTGACTGTTTCCTGCGGGTGAACCTTATTCTCAGATTTAGGTAGCATTTCTGATGAAGTAAAAAATAGAGTTTATTACCATTTGCAAGCCTCTGCTCTGTGCAAGTACTCTGTGTACTTTATGTCTAGTGAAGGAAGGGGCAGAGTGTGTATCTTGTCAGTGATGGACTATAAAATCTGCAAAGCCGGTACTTAAGCATTCTGACATATGCCTTTAACTTGCCGACACGTGAGCTGCTGTGCAGTATCTCTACTTCCTCCACTGAAGCCCCTGGAATAGAAAGAAACTCACAACTCCAACAAATGGATTTTCAAATAAGGACCTAAAGCTACAAGTCCACACTGACCCACTGATTCAGTCTTCATGTCATGCAGTGGCAACAAATCCTTTACGATCACTCAGCTGGATAAAGAGGCTGTAGTTGCCTTGTTGCACTGGCTCCACCCTCTCTAAACTATATTAACCACAGTGAAACTCTCTGCCAGAAAAAAACAATCTGCTGTCCAGCCAGGCTTCACATTACCACCAAACATATTTAGATATACATTTTCAAATGTGCACTTAACATGCAAGAAGGTGACTTATCACTTTACTTCCAGTGTTTTCTGATTCAGAGTCCAGATGTAGGCTCACTCATTTTGAAAAACATTAGCTTAAAAAAAAATCAACATTTAAGATATGCTTTGTCATAGACAACATTAACCCTTTTTACCGTCTTTAGATCCTCCTTTCACTCAACAGCAACATGAAGTTTCTGGTGTCTGGCTTGAACAACACACACTTGCAGGTGTGTGGAAGTGCAGTGTTTCATGTCGTTTTCCAGGCGTTATAACACCTGTTGCCAGGTGACACCTCCAGAGTATTCAGCTACAGGGATCTAGTTACTGAATTGAGCACTGGTTGGTTTTTCAGGTGTTGATATGTATTTAAATTGGTAGTCATAAGAACTGTCAGAATCTCTTTGTTGAACTCATTCTGCATGTGACAGTTGAGGTATGTACTGATTATCCTTTCTATTGAATTAACAGCAGCGATGACTGTCCAGGAAATCTTTTATGCTACTTATTAAAGTTACTAAGTCTAACAACTGTTTGTTGTCAGTAGTCTATCAGTATAATCAATAAGATCATTTGATGTTGAAGAGAGAGTATTTACAGACTGGCATGTCGTCATCTCGTCCTCAGGGCACAGAAGGTGCGGGAACAGTTGACTGGTACTGGACTAGCATTTTGTAAATACTCAACCATGTTGGTCGCAACCTGTTAATCAAACATGAGTCACTTAGAGTTGCAATATAACACATGACGTTTAAGTTATCAAGCTTATTATGTGGAAATATCAAAAATAAAAGTAGGATCACTCATCATTTAACATGGTTAAACAAAATATTATTAATATGTCCACATTTTAGAAGTTTAGTATCTAATGCTAGCCTTATAATGTCTGATTTACTTTAATAACACCACAGTGCTTAGCTTGATGCTAGCCTTCTTTTCTAAAAGTTAGCAGCTAATGCTACTGACATGCTTTCATATCTTACCATTAAACTGCTGAAGACAAACACTGGAAGCTAATATTACTGACACTGTTTAACAAAGCTTAAAGCCAGCCTTGTAATATCCAAAGGCTAGTAGCTATGATAGCCATGTAACATTCAGGTTAGGAAAAGCTAAAGGTTCCTTTGTAATTTTAATGTCCCAAAGTAAGTAGCTAATGCATTGTTTAGCCAGATTTCAATCTGAATCTTTAGCACTGTAAACAGTATGCTTGTGGTTAGCATTGTGTCTTGTTACAGAACCATCTCTATTGTTGATTAAATATAGTTCTACCATGCATTACTGGTTTACCCCCATGACCTTGATCCTCAATACTCCCCATGGACCCCAGCAGTTAATAAAAGGGGTGGCAGCCAAACACTTCGGTTTTTTTTAGCTCTTGCTTATGTCATCAATGATGTCACGGCCTATACGGGCCATGGCTGTGAGGTGGTCAAACGTTTAATATAGTGAGTAAGTGAGTAAGTATTTGTTGTGGTGCAATTATTATATATTACTTTTTCTTTGTATTGTTGATGTTTACAGATAAAACTTTTTGTTGATAAATCTTTTTAAATGAGAGAGATTTTCTCCAGATATTTTGAATTTTAAAATGGAATAACCATTTCCAATAGTCTGATCCTTCACAGAATCTGTGCAGATTTTTTAGGATCCCTCAAGGTTTTGGCTCATTTAAACCATCTTAGTCTTTGTGGAGTGGAATATGTAAAGTTCAAGATCAAAGTACCAAAGTAGTGTCCCCCAATTCAGAGATATCTTCAAAACTGAATACTGGCCTTTGGTAAATCTGTAGTTACTTAAGCGCAAAACAATTCTGTAAGTCTGCTCTTTAATGTTTGACTCTATAAAGTTAACTCTCTGCTGTAAACGTTGTAGTTAACAGGGTCAGAGCTATGGGTTGGAGTCTGGAGCGCCACATGCTGTGGGGTCAGAGACATAGGAGGAAAGCTTAAGGCAAAGTTCAGCTTTCAATTAATATATGGCAAAAGATAAATTAACTGACACAATGGAAAGGAAATTCAAATCTCCGCTTCTGTAATCATGGGAATTTATTCAGATAAATCAGAAACTAACTTTTAGTAGACATGTATTGAATATGAATTGTATATTGTACAATTGAACATGACTACTGTATGTCATGTTAAGATGTAACCTGTTGTTCTGAATTACCACCACCAGATGTCAGCACACCACCACTGATCACAGCTAGGTACACGCTTGGAACCAGCTGTATTGGTATTTCTGCAATTAAGTATTTCAGTATTTTTTTTTTGCTCAGATTCTACATCTTATTGCAATAAAGATATGATTTAGACTTTTTGGTTTTGACTCAAACAAACTTAAAACAGCCCAAAACTCAAATATATTAAGCTTATTATCATAGAATAGACAATAATCTTCATATTTGACCAGATGGAAAAGAGAAAGAAAAGAAAGAAATCTAAGGCTAGAAAAAAAAAAACATGTAGTAACTACTGGTATATATATTATGTAGAGTGAGGTCATTTGTAAGTTGAGAACAGTACGGTGCTGATCAGATCGTATCATATTGAACCACTTCCACACACAAAGCAGACAGACACTCAGATCCCTTACGGCACGATATTTATTCAACAATATACAGATTAATTTCTCTCTACATATCAGTCTGATCTTCAGTTTTTTATATTTATCTTGGTCTCACCTTTGTACATTTGGTATTTACAAGATTTAAAATAAGTCTTTCTCTCCATTTATACAACATCAATAGTACAGTGTTATCACATCTTACAGCAGCTTCCCTAGAAGCATCTATATTAGATCCATCACTGATAATCTTGTTTACATTTCATACACCAGCTGAAGTCTTTGAGCCACAGAGCAGCAAACTGACAGAAGGGCTCAACATGCACCAAAAGTCCAGTTGTGGCTTTCTCTCTGTGAGGGCAGTCGGATGACAAATGGATGGTCGTCTTATTTCACTCATATGAGAGAGGTCCCTCGCTCTGTAGCACCACAACAGGGTGTATAAACAGAATTGTTGAATTGGGATACTGTTGAGGACTTGCACCTTAAAAATCAGCTTAAATGCATCTGCCCCATCCCACCCAACAAGGATCAATGAAAGCCCGTATACCAAAAACAAAATAAAGGAAAAATAAAAGGGGAAAAATGTTGCATAGAATCAATTCTGACCTCAAGAACAGAAATTTTGGTGCTGCCATTTTTAAAATCCGGCATTTTGATAAACTCCTGAGACCTTCCAGACCCCCGTAACTTTTTTTTTCTTTTTTGGTTTTGAAAGGAAAAAAATAAATAGCTGTACCCTTAGACTAACAAAAATAGCATTGTGTTGGATGTGACATCACATAGAAGTACTACTTTAAAGAGACTAAAACCCTGCATTGAGTGTATACACATTTGCACATCTATATATATCATTTCAATAACTATCTTGAGGAGAGAGGTGGATGGATTAAAGTGCATTATACTGTATGAAAACAAAGCCCACAGTTATCACATGCAGGACGGGAAATGAACTTTGTCCATCGGCAGCAAAGGCTGACCAAGTACAAAATGAGACATTTCACCACCACCATATTCACCACCTAAAAGATTTTTTTGAAATGTAAGTGGACCTTGTGAGAATTTCTGATCTTATAATTCTGCCAAAATGAATGGAAGATTAAATAATCAGCCACAGCCAATGTGTTATTGACATTTGCTGCTTGGCGTTCATTTCCCGCCCTGAACACATGCAAATAACACCAGACACTGAGGGATTACGCTAAATCAACATACAGTACCAACATGGCTGCTGGTAATCTCGGTCAGGGGCACTCATATTAATGACATGAACACGTCACCAGTTTTAAAACAGCAAAAGGTGCCACTCAACTCACAGCAAAATACAGCAAAATGGGAACACGGCTCATTGAGAGCCACACAGCACAAGGATGACAGCAGACAGACCAGGTGAGAGTGTGAACTGTAGCTACACTCCTCTTCTTCTTCTTCTTCTTCTTCTTCTTCTTCTCCTTCCTCCTCCTCCACAGTCCAGTCCAGCAAGAGGAGGGAGAGGAGGAGGAGCGTTGTGAGGCCAAAGAGCCAGCGATCAAGGCTTTTTGGCCTGAAATGTTTAAGGCTAAAGCACACACAGGACTCACTCGGGACCAGGAGCAGCAGCTGTGGCGGTTTCTAGCACAGCAGGAGCATGAGTGTGTGAGATTTTCACTGCAGACTGAACTGACTTTTATATACATTAATCATTCAATCCTCATTTTCAACAAGCACATAAGCAAGACGTGGTAAATGCAATACAACAGCTGACATCTACAGTACACAGACGCATAATATACTGCTTTTACATGTGAACAGCAAAGCTTAGTAATGATTGTGAGAGCACAGTGTGTCGCACACACCTGTGATGAGTGAAAAGAAATATCATGGCAAAAAAGGTGAAGCTGCATCTAAGGGCACGTTGAGCCACACGTCCAAACATCCCTTTTATTGTGCCAAAATAAGACAAGTAAACAGAAAAAGAGAGGCATTTTAACTTAAGACATCCAAGCAAAAAAAATTAATTTCCTTAAGGAGAGGATGTGTATTGGCACATCTGGCAAAGACGAGACTTGGGTTTGGCCCGTTGGCTGTTTCACGCATCTGAAACAGCAGTGCTTTGCAGGGGCACTAAACATGCGGACAAGCACGCCATGAGTCAGTCTGGGCAGGGAGCACTACAGAAGGCTAGCTAGCACTCTGCGCAGATGCAGGCATTTAACAACAGAGAAGATCCAACTCCATGCACATGAGGATAAAAAAAATTGCACTTCCAAAATCATTACATAAAAAGAAAAAAAGAAAAAAAGAAAAAAAAAAGAGTTAAGCAGGACATTTCTCGGGAACTAAAATAATCAGGTTAATCCCAGTGTGGTTGTTTGATATATGACAGAAAATACGAAAACCTGAAGACAGTCGTGTTCTTGTTTTGCAGCTAGATTTTGTGCATGATGTGATTGAACTGAAATGCAAGGCCCAGATATTCAGTCACAACTCCTCACAGGAACACACAAAGATTTTACAGTGTCATTACAGTTGCAGTGTGAAACCATATTGGTCCCCACTATATAATCCCCCAACTGGTAGAGCGCTCCAGTTTCAAACCTAACGGGGTCTTTAAATCCTGAATCGGATTGGGAGACAGGTGTCTGAGTGGCAGGTGAACACACAATGAGGTAGAACAAAATGTTTCATGAGCATCCAATCAGAGCACAAAACACATGGTCATGGTGATGCGCAGTGACTAGTACAAGCCTCCAGAGGGCAGTAATTCACCGGCTCAAAAATGACACCACACACAAGCCTCAACACAGACGAACACCAACAAGTGCTTTCAGGTGGAAGGACCCATTAAATGGTTTAAACCAGATTAACAATCCAGTATAAAATACAGTCATTGCCTTTAGCTTCACACACAAACCTACAATGTTTAGATCCAGTTCTTCCACAAGATTCAGCTTCAGATTTTAAATCAAGTCACAAGACGAATTTGTTTCCTCTTGTAGTTCCAGTTAAAAGCCTGGGGCAAGACAAACCCTTACCACATTCCAGTTTGGTTTTTACAACAATCTTAAAAGTTTGATTTTATAGATCAAATCAGATAGTTATTATCATAATTACAGAATAAAATGAGGGTCATGGGCTGAAAACTAGAGAATCACTTGGGTCTGACTGATTTCTACAAAATCATTGTCAAACAAAGTGAAGAAAAAAACAAAACAAATGCTACCTTCTTTGGATTGTAATTTAAAAAAACATTTAAAGATTCTTTTTTTTTCATAAAACCATTTTTGCCTAATTAAAAACAGCAATTAACAAGGAAGGTAATCAGCAAGAACGATTGCACGTGAGCCCCGGAATGAAAGGGAAGGAATGAAGAGAAAGAACAATAATCCCCACTCTTCTCTGCATGAGCGACGGTAAGTGTTATTGCTGATTCATGTTGACTGATTCAGTCAGGAACTCAAAAAATCTGAAATGTCGTATATCCCCTACAGCTAGAGTGGCATCCTTACGACTTTTCTCTCGATGTTTCCTCCTTTTGTGGAGAGTTTCTGTGTGGAACACTCAGCTTAGTCAGACGGGAGGATGCAGTGACATGCTGGACTCTTTTACTCTCGACTGTAGATACAGCAGCGGGCAGTCATGACTTACTACTTTTCTCTTGTTGCATTCTCAGTAACTGCATGATTGTAAGTTGAATGGATGATGAAAGGGAGGAGACACAACTCTTGAGATCTGAAAATGTGTTCCTGCACAGACACACACACACACACACACACACACACACACACATGCACGCACACCCACACACACCAACACAGATAGGTAGACAGAAGTTGTCAGAGTAGGGCTGAGAAGAGTCGCAGAGAAAATCTGCATGAGGGTGTGTGTTATGAGTAAGTATTTTGTGTGTGTGTGTTTGTTTGTTTGACTGTGTGTGTGTTTGTTTGAGTGCGTGTGTGTGTGTGTGTGTGTGTGTGTCTACCGTGCCCTGCACTGCATGTTAGACCTGTGATATGATCTGCATGTTGAAGCTGGGGGAGCGGGACTGCTTGGTGAGAGGTGCTCCAGGAGACAGGAGGTCCTGGGCGTCCTCTGGCCTGATGAGGTGCTCCTCCTGCAGGCTAATGGTTGAGTGGCGGTGGGAGCCGCCAGCTGGAAGCCCCCCTTCCTTGTCGGAGCCACCCAACACCTCCTCTCGCTCGTCCTCGCCTCCGTTCAGGTTGAAATTCATGCAGTCAAAGGACTTGCTGGAGGAGGTGCTGCCAGTCCGCACCAGCGTGGGCCCCACAGGGAAGCTCAGGTGCTTCTTTATGGGGCTCAGCTGGATGGCATCTAAGGTGATGCTGGCTGGAGGCGACTGCTGCCTCTGGTGATGCCTCCTCACGGCAGCCTGGTGATCTGCAGATAATTCTGCCTGCTTTTCCGCTGCCCTCTCTCGCTCCCTCTCCTTCTCCCGCTCTCTCTCTCTCTCCCTGTCCCGAGACAGCCGGGCAGTGATGGCTTTCTTGATGCTGCTGCTGCTGCTGTTCAGGCTCCCGCCCCTTGGCCCCATGCTGCCGCCCGCCTTGGTGCCGCTGGGCTGGCTGCTGTTGGATGCCCCGGAGGAGAAACCCTCGTCTGGGTCATTGACGTTGAAGGAATCCTCCCCGCCGCTCATACCATCAGCATCTGGACATGAACATGCATGAACGTACAGAAAAAGAAAGCATGATAGAGAAAGAGAGAAGTGAGTGAGGCAGACAATTATCAATGTTATGCTGACAATTTTGAGTATAATCTGACTGTGATGAAAATGTATTGCTAAATCCTGTGGAGAATATTCAATTTTTTTTCTTCTAACGTAGCCAGCTGCTATTAATTGTAAAGTATGAACAGAATCATGACATCATTTCACTGTAATCCAGAGAAAAGGCAAAACCCATTGCTGCTGTTACTTGTTAACAACTGGCCTGCAACTAACTCTAACTGATCTAAGCATAAGAATAATAACATTTAGAGTGTTTATACATAATGCAGAAGAGGTCTCCGGCTACATTGGTAGCCAGCACTAACACTGACACTCAACAGAGCATGCTGCTTCATTAGCTCACTCATTATTCACCAGACAGGGGAACAATTCAATACAGTGCACAATGACCTTGAGCTCTGATGATCTCGTGTAATTCAGATTGACTAAAATCTGACTAGCTGTTTGTTTAGGAAAAGTGTGAGTTCAATACCCTGCCTGATAAGAGAGATGCCATATTCCATATATATATATATTAAACACTAACAATTAATATCTGGTGATAATTAAGTAGAAGTCCTACAGTCACAACAATGACATGAAGAACTCTAAACAATTTATGACTTCATTTTTTGTTTGAAAGCTGGAAGGGAAAAAGATGATAAATTGAGTTAGGAAAAAAAAAAAGCATGTTATCGACACAGTATGCAGGGTCAAGCCTGTTAAAAGAAGAGACCGAGAATCGTCTCTCTCCGTCATGCATCGCTGGGACAAGCAGAACTGGACAACAGGGAACCACAGGCAGCACCAGAAAACAAATGGAGAAATCGAGAAGAAAAGGTCTGGACTGACATGCACATAACATGAGGAGAAGACGCATGCTCTCCTGCCCCATCCCTCGTTTCGCCTGCAGCACTGGCCCAGCGGTCACATGGTTGGCCGGCTGAGACGAGCCTGCCAATCCGTGTGGACCACTGAGGAGAACACCGTACACCTCATCAGATCAATAGCACTCCAGTTAGAGCTGACAGCCTGCAGGGCTAAATGGGCCCGTCTGCGAGCCATCACAAGCCAACCCAATCCTAAACGAAGAGCGAAAAGCTCTGAAGTCTAAATGTTACAGATACAGGTGCACCTAAAGGACCGAAGCAGTGTTTTTGAATGTTTTAGTCTTCTGACTACAGCTTGCTTACATAATGCATTTTATATGCTTGCTGTTGGTATCCAGTCATTTCAGTGTTCCACAAAAATCAGCCTGCAGACGTTAATCCACTACTGTAAATATCTATTTGCCTTAATTTTGTAATCTGTTGTGTTGCTGTGTAAGAATGTGGCTGTCAAGCAAGGACCATTTTAAAAACTCTTCATTAATGGTGCCTTCAAGGACACCCAGACAGGACCAAATTTTGAAAATCACTTCATACATTAGTTAATATTTCCAGGAAATAAAAAGCTGAAGACATATATATATATATATATATATATGTGTGTGTATAGACCGTGTGAAAATATTATTGTGGAGGAGGGTGTTGTAAACGTCTCTCTGATGTACGGGAGAGGATTCCCTGAAAACTCGAGACACGCTGCCTTATTAAAGCCTTTATCATTTTGGCACCATTATCAAAAATGAGACCAGAACATATTGATCATACACTGGTATGTAACAAGATTAAAGATGCAGCCCCAAACTAAAGGCCATGTTTTACGTGATTTCTGTCAAAACAAAATGTCCAGTAACTGTACACAGACACTGAGAAATCACTCTTCTCTAAAACAATCACTTTTCTCTCTGAACTGGGTGGCAGATTCTATCACCTCAGCTGCACCAAGTTTAGTGTAAGATCATGGAAAGAGGACGGGATGGCACTAAGGCAAACACGGACCGTAAAGCCAGGGAAGGAGCCGATCTTCAGTCATTTGAAAGGATCTGAATGATGTTTCAAGACCACGCATGGAAATGGACACACATTCAACAAGACAAAATGGGCCATATGACAGGTCCTGGCAGTGGAATAGCGTTTGCTCTGCCAAGTATTGGGTTTTGACAACATTCAGTCATTTCATTTGGCCTTGTCATTTGAAATGTTAGTGTTCCAGGGTTTCGCGTTCTAGCAGAAATCATCGAAGCTTGCTGTAACGTGCGCATGCATGATGAAAGGCTCTTTCCCACTCACTGAGCTGAGGAAAAAGAAATGTAATAAGGGAGAACACAAAATTAGCATACAATAAAGCTGCTGGACTGATAAACTAAATGGAGGGCCTCTTCCTGCAGAATGGTGGCAGCAGATGGGTGTTGCTGGCCTGAGTGACCAAAACCTTATGGTGCTGTCAAACACCGTAAGGGGCAGTACGAGAACAAGATGTCGGGTACTCTGTGCCAGTTTTGAAAAACGGATGTATTTTTCCTGTTAACGCTACGGAAAAAATAAATCCATCAAACCAATTATCAGAGACGGAGGGTTGAGAAAACCCATAGTAAAAGGTCAAGCTGCAGGCTGGGCACTGAACATGCTCAGTGAGTGACAAGGGCAGCAGTCAAAAGAACGCTGGAGTAGGCATGATGAGGATAAAGAGGATATGGCATGATGACAGGCCCATGCAAAATGGCCACTAGCCACACTTCCTTCAAACCCAGAATAGGCGACTCTTCCACTCTTCGGTGAGATGAAAAATAGCAGTGGTCTGGTAGTAGAGGGGCTGTTGGCTGAGGGTCTCATAGACTGGATGAGTTAGTATACTCTGGGGAAGTGAAGAGGAGGCCAAACTGGGAAACAGCAGAGTTAACCCCCGTCAAATTGAGGAGGGGTAGGAGGAGGAGGAGGAGGGTTGGGAGGATACAGATCGAAAGGACACCTCCTCCTGAGACCCTCTCTGCTCTGGGTGTCTGCCCCTGTCCCCTACCCTCAAGTGTGATGGGGGGAATGATGCTGCTGCTGCTGCTGCTGTGGTGGCTGTGAGCCCGCCCTCCTCTTTCCTCTTTGGCTGCAGCGTCCCAGGGATTGTTGTGGTGGTGGTGCTGGGCGAGGCTAGGAGGATTGACGGTGAGGCTCAACTCTGCATCGGTTGAGTAGTCAAAACAATCTGGGAGTCAACAACAAAGACGGGTGGTTCTTTAGTGGCAGCAAGCCTCGACCGTTTCGGGTCTCATCATGGGCACAGCAGGCCTAACAGTGGTCTGTAAATTCATGCGCAGATAAGAAAATATAGAAAAAAAAAAGATTGCCATGATATCTTAAAAAATGAACTGCCCCATTAATCGTCCATCTACTGGGTAAAAATGGAGTCCGTAAAATCTACCGGCACCATTTTGTTGTGAGTTTCTCTTAAAACAAAAACCTTCACTTTAACTGGTGATACAAAGCACAGCACACTTAATAGACAAAACAAGCAAAACAAAAAGAAAAAAAGAGCAATAA